>NC_045999.1:6644941-6713850 GCF_010909765.2 Amblyraja radiata | reverse complement strand
GAGAGGAGAGGGGGGGGAGGAGAGGAGAGGGGGGGGAGAGGAGAGGGGGGGGAGGAGAGGAGAGGGGGGGGAGGAGAGGAGAGGGGGGGGAGGGGAGGAGGGGGGGGAGGAGAGGAGAGGGGGGGGGGTGGGGGAAAATCTCCCTTTAGCAGCAACAGAGACTGGGACAAATGCTTAAAACACAAATTATATCCGAATCGCACAAATCTTATCAAAGAAAGAATACTCAGCGGGTGCGGCAGCATCTATGGAGCGAAGGAAATAGGTGTCGTTTCGTCCCGAAACCCTTTGGGTTTCGACCCGAAACGTCGCCTATTTCCTTTCAATTTCGTCCCGAAACGTTGCCTATTTCCTTCGCTCCATAGATGCTGCTGCACCCGCTGAGTTTCTCCAGCATTTTTTGTCTAACCTTCGATTTTCCAGCATCTGCTGTTCCCTCTTGAACGATAAAAGAGAAATCTAGTTCATAGCATTGCATGATGAACGTGTCTTGGGGTTTGTGGGGGTTGGGGGTTGGGGGGGTGGAGGAGAGGGGAGGGGAGGAAGTAACTGTTCCATCACATGCTCAATCGATTGCTAAATGAGGTGAGAATCCAGAAATCGGAGATGCAAAGGTACTTGGGAGTGCTGGTGCAGGATTCCCAGAAAGTTAATTTGCAAGTCAAATCGGTAGTGAAGAAATCAAATGCAATTTATATCAAGAGGGCTTGGATACAAAGACAAGGGGGGGAGGGGGGGTAACGCTGAGGCTCTATCAGGTGCTGGTCAGGCTGCATTTGGAATATTGTGAGCAATTTTGGGCCCCGTATCTGAGGAAGGATGTGCCTGCTCTGGAGAGGGTCCAGAGGAGGTTTTACTAGAACGATCCCAGCAATGAGTGGGGTTAACCTATGATGAGCGTTTGTCGGCACTGGGGCCTGTACGCGCTGGAGTTTAGAAGGATGAGGGGGAACCTCATTGGGACGACAGATGGCACAATGGGCTATGTGTTCGGCTGGCAACCGGAAGGTAGCCGGTTCGAATCCCGCTTGGAGTGCATACTGTCGTTGTGTCCTTGGGCAAGACACTTCACCCACCTTTGCCTGTGTGTGAATGTGTGTGAGTGATTGGTGGTGGTCGGAGGGGCCGTAGGCGCAGATTGGCAGCCACGCTTCCGTCAGTCTGCCCCAGGGCAGCTGTGGCTACAGAAGTAGCTTACGACCACCGAGTGTGACTGAGGAGTGAATGAATAATGCGATGTAAAGCGCCTTGAGTATTAGAAAGGCGCTATATAAATCCCATCCATTATTGAAATGTACAGAATAGTGAAAGGCTTGGATGGAGTGGATGTGGAGAGGATGTATCCACTAGTGGGAGAGTCTAGGACTAGAGGTCACGGCCTTAGAATTAAAGGACGTTCTTTTAGGAAGGAGATGAAGAGAAATTTCATTAGTCAGAGGGTGGTGAATCTGTGGAATTCTTTGCCACAGACGGCTGTGGAGGCCAAGTTAGTGGATATTCTTAAGGCAGAGACAGATAGATTCTTGATTAGTACGGGTGTCGGGGTTTATGGGGAGAAGGCAGGAGAATGGGGTTAGGAGGGAGAGATAGATCAGCCACGATTGAATGGCGGAGTAGACTCGATGGGCCGAATGGCCTAATTCAATTCCTATCGCTTCTGACCTTTGACACAGAGTGCAGCTCCCTCTACCCAGCCCTTGTCTTACAAAATTCTTAAGGGGTTGGACAGGCTAGATGCAGGAAGATTGTTCCCGATGTTGGGGAAGTCCAGAACTAGGGGTCAAACAGTTTAAGGATAGAGGGGAAGTATTTTAGGACCGAGATGAGAAAAAAAAAATTCACACACAGAGAGTAGTGAATCTGTGGAACTCTCTGCCACAGAAGGTAGTTGAGGCCACAGTTCATTGGCTGTATTTAAGAGGGAGTTAGATGTGGCCCTTGTGGCTAAAGGGATCAGGGGGTATGGAGAGAAGGCAGGTACAGGATACTGAGTTGGATGATCAGCCATGATCATATTGAATGGCGGTGCAGGCTCGAAGGGCCGAATGGCCTCTACTCCTGCACCTATTGTCTATGTTGCCCGACCCCTCCTTGTACCAGATGGGTTCAGGGCTTGACACGGGTGGTGCTGTCCCGTCTCGGGACGTCCCGAGGCAGGGGGTTACTGTGCTGGAGGGGGGTGAGGGGGGCAGACTGTACACCCGGCGTTGTTGACAGCACCTTCCTCTCCTCCTCCCCCCCCCCCCCCCGCACAGATGTGCCGATGGGGGTCTTCGACCTGATGGTGACGGACCTCTCGTGCCCCCCGCCGCTCCTGAAGTGCGCGGAGGCCCTGTCGGTGCCCGTGGTCTCGCAGGAGTGGATCATCCAGAGCCTGGTGACTGGGCAGAAGGCCGCTCACCACAGCCACCCCACCTACAAACACACCTACAAGCCCAGCTAAAAGGAAACTCCCACACCCCCCCCCTTCTCCTCCCCCCCCCCAGCTCCCCTTCCTCGATACTCCACCCCCCCTCTCTCTCATCCCATCTCCCCCTCACTCCCCTCTCCATCTTCCCTCTCCCTCACTCCCATCCCCTCTCTCCCTCTCCCATTCCCCTCTCCTCTCCTTTCCCTCCTTCCCACTCCCACCATGTTCCTCTCTCCCCCCCTCTCGCTTCTCCTCTCCTCCCCCCCCTTCGCTTCTCCTCCTCCCCACCACCCCCTCCAACCCCCTGCTTCAATTGTACTGTTGTTTTACATTTTAGAAGCTTTTAACTGTGTGTGTTTGTAACTGCATGTATGAAAATGTACATAGTTTTATCGGTTTCATTTTTATTAAAAAATAACAGAATAAACTGTGGTTTCGTGGCCCCTTTTTGTTGGTTTTAAGTCTTATTTGGTTTTTTTTAAACCCGCCTGCGTTTTATATCGAAGGTTGCAACCACCCCTCCCTCGTAAGTGTTTCCGCGGCTGCGTGCACCCCTCCAGCCGCCAGTGCCTTGCCCCTTCCCCACCCATGTCATTTGCCACTTCGGTTTCAGTTTGGAGATACAACACAGAAACAGGGCCATTCGGCCCATCAAGTCCGTGCCCACCGGCGATCGCCCGTTCGCCCTCGTTCCATGTTTCCCACTTTCTCCCGGGTTTTCCCCTTGATTCAAACTCGCAGAATGTTCGTAGCGAGTCCGTAGGAGTCCGTGGATATATCGTAGCGGCTCGTTATGTCAGCCGTAGATACTCGCGGCATCAGGTAAGTCGGGACGTTTTTTCCAGCCCGATAAAAAATGGCCACGAGTAAAAAAAAGTCGGGAGAAAGATTGCAACATTTAATGCCGCGAGTACCTACAGCTGACATTACGAGCCGCTACGATATTTCTACCGACTCGTTACGAACATTCTCCGAGTTTGAATCGAGGGGAGAATTTGTGAATTACTCGGGGAAAGTGGGACAGGCCCTTAAACCTTTCCCCTCTCACCTTAACCCTGTGTTCCTGTTCTAACTCCTCTACATCCTCAGAAGGCTAAGGATATTCGACACATCACCCAATAACTCTCCGCAGTTTCTACAGATGCACCTGTGGACTAATCACAGCTTAGCAAGACAATCGCTCTGCCCAAGGTCAAAATAAATTGTATATATTTTTAGTTTAGAGATAAAGCATGGATGCAGGCCCTTCAGCCCACCTAGTCCATGCCACTGATCTCCCATTAGGAATAAAGGATGTTCTTTTGGTAAGCAGATGAGAAATCTCTTTAGTCAGAGGGTGGTGAATCTGTGGAATTCTTTGCCACAGGAGGCTGTGGAGGCCAAGTCAGATATATTTAAGGCAGAGATAGATAGATTCTTGATTAGTATGGAGGTCCGAGGTTATGGGGGGAAGGCAGGAGACGGGTTAGGAGGGAGAGATAGATGATTGAATGGTAGAGTAGACATGATGGGCCGAATGGCCTAATTCTACTATTTATTCTCTGTCAATTTCCCTACACACGAGGGGCAAGTTACAATGGCCAATTAGCCTACAAATCCACCTGCCTTTGGGACGTGGAAGGAAACCCATGCAGCCGCAGGGAGAACGTGCAAACTCCACACAGACATTGCAGAGAAGTTGTGATACAAAGTGATGCAATCCGGAGTAGACTCGCTTGGAATCCAGGCCCAGGTCCAGACCGTGAGTCTGAAGAAGGGTCTCGACCCGAAACGTCGCCTGTCCATGTTCTCCAGAGATGCTGCCTGAACTGCTGGGTTACTCCAGCACTTTGTCTCTTTTGTGTATCGACCTGCTACTGCAGTTGTTTGTTTCTACATTTTATACAATGATGGAATGTTGGCCTTCATAACAAGAGGATTCCAGTATAGGAGTAAAGAGGTTCTTCTGCAGTTATATAGGGCTCTGGTGAGACCACATCTGGAGTATTGTGTTCAGTTTTGGTCTCCTAATTTGAGGAAGGACATCCTTGTGATTGAAGCAGTGCAGCGTAGGTTCACGAGATTGATCCCTGGGATGGCGGGACTGTCATATGAGGAAAGATTGAAAAGACTAGGCTTGTATTCACTGGAGTTTAGAAGGATGAGGGGGCATCTTATAGAAACATATAAAATTATAAAAGGACTGGACAAGCTAGATGCAGGAAAAAATGTTCCCAATGTTGGGCGAGTCCAGAACCAGGGGCCACACAGTCTTAGAATACAGGGGAGGTCATTTAAGACTGAGGTGAGAAAAAACTTTTCAACCCAGAGAGTTGTGAATTTGTGGAATTCCCTGCCACAGAGGGCAGTGGAGGCCAAGTCACTGGATGGATTTAAGAGAGAGTTAGATAGAGCTCTAGGGGCTAGTGGAGTGAGGGGATATGGGGAGAAGGCAGGCACGGGTTATTGATTGGGGACAATTAGCCTTGATCACAATGAATGGCGGTGCTGGCTCGAAGGGCTGAATGGCCTCCTCCTGCCCCTATTTTCTATGATAATCCCTTACTCGGTTACAGAGGGCAATGGGCAATAAGGAACCCCCCCCCCCCTATGGTGCGTTATAATGAGGGGTTCCTGTATGTACACTGCGTTTCACCTTCAAAAACTACCTCTGGCTAAGGACTCAGGTCAGATAGTTGTCAGCAAAGATCATGGAGTGTTGCTGCCATCTGGTGTGAGAAGCAGGGACTGCAGTGGAAAGACTGAAAGGCCAATTTAATAGTCTGTAAAAGGACATTCAAAGTTGGAGGAAGGTTTCTGACCCGAAACGTCACCTTTTCTCCAGAGCTGCTGCCTGATCTGCCAAGTTATTCCAGCATTTGGTGTCCCTCATATGAGCAGAGTTGGGTCATTTGGCCAATTGAGTCTTATCCGCCATTCAATCATGGCTGATCTATTTTCCCCCTCTCAACCCCATTCTCGTGCCATCTCCCCATAACCCCCTGACACCCCGTACTAATCAAGAATCTATCTATTTCTGCTTTAAAAATGCCCAATCACTTGGCCTCCACAACCGTCTATGGCAATGAATTCCACAGAGTGGCACGGTGGCGCAGCGGTGGAATTGCTGCCTTACAGCGAATGCAGCGCCGGAGACTACGTACTGGTTCGATCCCGACTACGGGTGCTGTCTGTACGGAGTTTGCACGTTCTCCCCGTGACCTGCGTGGGTTTTCTCCGAGATCTTCGGTTTCCTCCCACACTCCAAGGACGTGCAGGTTTGTAGGTTAATTGGCTTGGTGTAAATGTAAAAATTGTCCCTGGTGGGTGTAGGGTGGATCGAACCCCGATGTTCTGCCTGCTCCTCATGGGAACTAAACTGTTGGCCACGAGGCAGATCTCTCTTTCAATGGTCTCTCCAAACCCCCAGAGGCAGCGGCTTTTCAACTGGGTACGGGCAATGTGGTCAATGTACCAGTGCCACCCACCTGCTCCGGACACAGGGTCTAAATACCCACCACTCATTTTGAAGCAAGGCGAAGGGGCGAAGAGGTGGGGGGTGTTGTTCCCAAAGTCTGCATTGATCCCATAGTTAATGTTACTAAAACAGATGATGTGGCCTTTGTGCAGTATTATTAGTGGGATCTAGCTGTCACAGAATGGGATCTAGGCTGGGTCCACAAATGGGGGGCGTCGGGGAAAGTGTCCCTGGTGTTGGAGAATGGGAGGGAGAGGGGGAGAAGGGGATGTGAGGAGAGGGGGGTAGTGGAGAAGGGGGAGAAGAGTGGAGCGGGGAGAAGGGAGGAAAAGGGGGGAAGGGAAGAAGGGGGGAGTAGAGAAGGTGGGATGGGGGCGGGAGGGGAGAGGGGAGTTCAGTCTACACTCACTGAATCCATCCCTGTGAAAAGTTATAGGGACGGTGATCGGATCTGGAAGCGGACCAATACGTCTATAAATAAAATTGAACAACTCAGTCTGAAGAAGGGTTTCGGCCCGAAACGTTACCTATTTCCTTCGCTCCATAGATGCTGCTGCACCCGCTGAGTTTCTCCAGCATTTTTGTGTACCTTCGATTTTCCAGCATCTGCACAGTTCCTTCTTGAACAACTCAGACATCTTTTCATTTGTGCAATTGATTTTATTGTATTAATTTTAATACATTAATGTATAAAATCCATGCATTGAAGTAAGAATATTTCGCAGCCATCTGTGGTCACTAACCCCAACCCTAACCGGGTGTCACCCACAGGACAGCGCACGTCAGCATGTGACAGGGCACACCACACGATGAGACACCCAAATGTCGCCCCTGGATTTTGAACATTCCAAAATCCTGGGGTGACGGGGAGACACCGAGCGTCTCCTACGCATCACCATATGCGTCACCACACGTCACGCCCCGACCACAACGCAACAACCGAAAATGTCGCCCATGTGGGACAGGCCCTTTAATGTGCGGGGATCGCTGGTCGGCGCGGACCCGGTGGCACCGTAAGGGCCTGTTTCCGCGCTGTATCTCTAAACACGAAACCAGAACACGTTCAATCCAACACTGCTTCGATGTCCCTGCTATAGGAAAGATGGCATTAACTCGGAAAGACAGCATGGAAACAGGCCCTTTGGCCCACCTAGTCCTGCTGGCCATCAATCATTTGTTCAAACTAGTTAAATTATACTTTCAATGATACTTTAATGATAGTGAAATCCTTTGCTTTCCATACATAGAAACATAGAAATTAGGTGCAGGAGTAGGCCATTCGGCCCTTCGAGCCTGCACCGCCATTCAATATGATCATGGCTGATCATCCAACTCAGTATCCTGTACCTGCCTTCTCTCCATACCCTCTGATCCCCTTAGCCACAAGGGCCACATCTAACTCCCTCTTAAATATAGCCAATGATCTGGCCTCGACTACCCTCTGTGGCAGAGAGTTCCAGAGATTCACCACTCTCTGTGTGAAAAAAGTTCTTCTCATCTCGGTTTTAAAGGATTTCCCCCTTATCCTTAAGCTGTGACCCCTTGTCCTGGACTTCCCCAACATCGGGAGCAATCTTCCTGCATCTAGCCTGTCCAACCCCTTAAGAATTTTATAAGTTTCTATAAGATCCCCTCTCAATCTCCTAAATTCTAGAGAGTATAAACCAAGTCTATCCAGTCTTTCTTCATAAGACAGTCCTGACATCCCAGGAATCAGTCTGGTGAACCTTCTCTGCACTCCCTCTATGGCAATAATGTCCTTCCTCAGATTTGGAGACCAAAACTGTACGCAATACTCCAGGTGTGGTCTCACCAAGACCCTGTACAACTGCAGTAGAACCTCCCTGCTCCTATACTCAACCCCTTTTGCTATGAAAGCTAACATACCATTCGCTTTCTTCACTGCCTGCTGCACCTGCATGCCTACTTTCAATGACTGGTGTACCATGACACCCAGGTCTCGTTGCATCTCCCCTTTTCCTAGTCGGCCACCATTAGATAATAGATCATACAACCCCGTAAAATGAATAAGTTTATTGGCCAAGTATGTTCACATACAAGGAATTTGCCTTGGTGCACCGCTTGCAAGTAACAACACGACATACAGTAACAATTAAGAATGACACATAAAACATTAATAATAAAATAATAATGAAATAAAATACCAGAGCTAAAGGAGGCTACAGACTCCAGCTTTTTGTGTCTGCAGCATCTTAAACCAGCATCTGCAGTTCCTCCCTACTCCAAATACTACACCTGCCTCAGCACCCATTTTTGCTCTTGTATATTTGGGACCTTCTTAGAACCTGCTCCTTGCACATGTTTTTTTCAATTGAACTACTAACTAATATTCAAAGTGGACTAGAATTCCTTACCGTCCACATGCAGATATAACAAGCAATTGGGAAGCATTGCAAGGGGATGAATATAAGATTCAAGAGAGTTTATTGTCATGGGTCCCAGATAGGACAATGCAATTCTTGCTTTGCTTCAGCACAACAGAATATAGTAGGCATAAATAAATACAGAACAGATCAGTGTGTCCATATAAGCATTGAATATACATATATATACACATAAATAAGCATATAAAGTGCAATGGGTTATTAATGTTCAGTTTTGTTTGAGTTGAGTTTAATAGCCTGATGGCTGTGGGGAAGTAGCTATTCCTGAACCTGGTTGTTGCAGATTTCAGGCTCCTGTACCTTCTTGCTGAAGGCAGTGGGGAGATGAGTGTGTGGCCAGGATGGTGTGGATCCTTGATGATGCTGGCAGCCTTTTTGAGGCAGCGACTGCGATAGATCCCCTCGATGGTAGAGAGGTCAGAGCCGATGATGACTGGGCAGCGTTTACAACTTTTGCTGTACTGTACCTCACTAGAGGTGGGTGGGTGAGAATCACACCTGGAATGCAGTGGCAGTTTTGTTCTGACGTTGCTGCAAGTAAGAATTTCATTGTTCTATTAGGACATATGGCAATAAAACACTCTTGACCATAAAACCTCTGTCAGAAGTGTGGCAAAAAAAATCACAAGACCAATTCCAGGGGTGGCAAGTTTGCATTCTCTAGAATTTTAGAAGAATGGGAGATATCATTTAAGATAGCAAAGTCCGGCAGGGCTGAATGCAGCCAGGAAACGCCTTTGGCAAAGTCTAGAACCAGAAGCCAGTCTCCAAACTAGACAAGGAACAAGCTTCTTCGGGGGAAATGGCAAGACTTTGGAATTATCTGCCTGAAGGCTGTTAAGAGTTCTCTCAAAACAAATTGGCAGGTTTATAGATCTTCTGAGCATTGAGGGATATGGGTTTGCAACGGGGAAATTAAACAGTGATGAATCCATAAATGATGCAGACTTTTCTACAGAAGTTTATTCACTTGTACAAAATTACATCGCTGTATCTCTAAAGTCTAATGGCCCGCCTTCATAAAGAGGAACAGATTCAGATTCAATTTTAATTGTCATTGTCAGTGTACAGTACAGAGACAACGAAATGCACAACAGGAGGTTGTAGCTCTTAAAAGAGCTGTTGATAGGCCCAGGGCGTAGAAGGGGTTGAGGCAATAGACTCCTCAACCTCAACTCATAGGTGGAGTAGGCCATCTGGCCCTTCGAGCCAGCACCGCCATTCAATGTGATCATGGCTGATCAGTGGTGGGACATTGGAAGTTTTGTCCACGTTAGATAGCCAGGGGTCGGCTCGGGTTAAACTGGCTGCCCCTCCGAGATCTTCGGATTCCTCCCACATTCCAAAGGCGTACAGTACCGGCTTAATAATAATAATAATATCTTTAATTGTCATTGCACGTCAGTGCAACGAGATTTAGTATGCAGCTTCCAACCGATGTAAGAGAAAAGTAAAATAAATAAATAAGCCTTGTGACGTGACCATCCGAGGGAGACAGTCCAGGGGGGGTGGGGGGCACTCAGCAGGGCCGGTTCAGAGCCGCTATAGCTCTGAGAATAAAGCTGTTTCTGAGTCTGGAGGTTCGGGCGTAGAAGGCCTTGTAACGTCTGCCAGTTCAAACAGTCCGTTACAAGGGTGTGAGGAGTCTTTATGGATGCTGACAGCCTTCCTGAGGCACCGTGTGTGGTAGATGTGGCTTGTAGGTTAATTAAAAATTTGTCCTTAATTAGTGTGTGTAGGATAGCGTTAATATGCGGGGATCGCTGGTCGGCGCGGACCCGGTGGGCCGAAGGGCCTGTTTCCATGCTGTAACTAAACTAGGATTCGGTGTCCAAGAAGGAACTACAGATGCTGGAAGATCGAAGGTACACAAAAATGCTGGAGAACCTCGGCAGGTGCAGCATCTATGGAGCGAAGGAAATAGGCGACGTTTCGGGCCGAAACCCTTCTTCAGACTGATGGGGGGTGGGGGGGAGAAGGAAGGAAAAAGGGAGGAGGAGCCTGAGGGCGGGGGGATGGGAGGAGACAGCTCGAGGGTTAAGGAAGGGGAGGAGACAGCAAGGGCTAACAAAACTGGGAGAATTCAACGTTCATGCCATCCGGACGCAAGCAACCCCGGTGGAATATGAGGTGCTGTTCCTCCAATTTCCGGTGTTGTTCACTCTGGCAATGGAGGAGACCCAGGGCAGAGAGGTCGGATTGGGAATGGGAGTTGAAGTGCTGAGCCACCGGGAGTTCAGGTAGGTTATTGCGGACTGAGCGGAGGTGTTCGGCGAAACGATCGCCAAACCTCCGCTTAGTCTCCCCGATGTAAATCAGCTGACATCCAGAGCAGCGGATGCAGTAGATGAGGTTGGAGGAGATACAGGTGAACCTTTGTCGCACCTGGAACGACTGCTTGGGTCCTTGAATGGAGTCGAGGGGGGAGGTGAAGGGACAGGTGTTGCATTTCTTGCGGTTGCAACGGAAAGTGCCCGGGGTGGGGGTGGTACGGGAGGGAAGGGAAGAATTGACAAGGGAGTTGCGGAGGGAGCGGTCTTTGCGGAAGGCAGACATAGGGGGAGATGGGAAGATGTGGCGAGTGGTGGGGTCACATTGGAGGTGGCGGAAATGGCGGAGGATTATTTGTTGTATTTGCCGACTGGTGGGGTGAAAGGTGAGGACTAGGGGGACTCTGCCCTTGTTGCGAGTGCAGGGATGGGGAGAGAGAGCAGTGTTGCGGGGTATGGAAGAGACCCTGGTGCGAGCCTCATCTATGGTGGCGGAGGGGAATCCCCGTTCCCTGAAGAACGAGGACATTTCCGATGCCCTGGTGTGGAATGTATCATCCTGGGAGCAGATGCGGCGTAGGCGGAGGAATTGGGAGTAGGGGATGGAGTCTTTACAGGGGGGCAGGGTGGGAAGAAGTGTAGTCCAGATGTCAGTGTCCTCAGGGTTAAACTCGCTGGTTCTCTTGGGCCAAGTGCTGGGGGCACTAGTCTGTCCTGGGCGATCTCCCGGCCACCGTGAGGGCGGTGCGTTGTGGTAATGCCTGGTCTCTCTACAAGGCATGGGACCATGGCTGCTGTGCCCAGATGTCGGCCTGCAAGATGCTAGCGGGGACCCTTCTCTCCGCTCCACGTGTTTGGCCCCGTCAACCACCCATTGACACCGCCCGAGGTTGTATCTCTTTTCAGTGGCCCCGGCTTGTTGGGGGGGGGGGGGGGGGGTGTGGGTTGAGGGGCTTCCCCTGGATGCGATGGGACATATGGAAAGCTCTGACCACATGATGTTGGACCGCTTGCCGTGGTCGGGGTCCTCAGAGCGCGCCGACCCAACGGGACCACAACGGCCGGGCTCCGGCAGCGCAGGTCTGCCGCGACCACTGAGAAGCGGGGAGATCGCGGGATCTCTTTCGCTGCCGGGGCCGCGGCTACTGCGCTCGTCAGCTACCTCCAGGTGTTCGCTGGTCGGTGCGGAAACTGGACCTGTTCCCATGCTACCAGGTCGCGCAAATGACGGCCAAGTGGGACAGCCCCACCTTCATGAAGAGGGTGGGGGAGGGGTCGTAGCTCGTTTTACTGGCTCTGGAAAGAGCCTTTGAAGGGCCGAGCGTGAGGTTGGACGGCCAGGGGTCGGTGTCCTCCGAGCCCGGGTTAAGGTCACTGGCCCCGCGGCTCCTCGAGGGCCGAGCTCCGGGAGGTCATTCCTGATCGAACTCCCGAGATACCGTGAGCGGCCGGATCGCCGGACCTCCCTCAGGGTCAGACATCCAACGGACCAAGAGGTTGTAGCTCTTTTCAACGGCTCTTGAAAGAGCCTCTGTGGCCGGGGCTTCGTGCGGTCGTGATGGGCCAACAGGGAAGACGTTGACCAGGATGGTTGTCCACCTTGGTCGATGCCCCGAGTCATCTCCCGCTCACTGGGGAGGCGGTGTGGAGGATCTCCATGGAGAGTGGGTGGGGTTGTGACCAATCTTCTTGCCTGGACTGTTGTGGTGGACAGTTGTTGGCGGGAAACATCGACCTCCGGTCCAGCTGCCCTCGGTCTGCTTGGTTCAGTCCCCCCTCCCCCCAACCTCTCAAACCAAAACCCATCCGTCTCCCAAACCCCATCCTTTCCCAAAACCAACACCCCCCCAACCCAACCATCCCCCCCCTAACCCAACCTCTCAAACCCAAACATCTCCCAAACTCAACCCCCCCCTCAAACCCAACCCCATCCCTTCCCAAAACCAACACCCCCCAACCCAACCATCCCCCCCCCCACCAACCCAACCTTTCAAACCCAAACCTCTCCCACTCAACCAGCCCCCCCCCCAACCCAACCTCTCAAACCCAAACATCTCCCAAACTCAACCCCCCCCCTCAAACCCAACCCAATCCCTTCCCCAAAACCAACCCTCCCCAACCCAACATCTCAAACCCATCCCCAAAACCAACCAGCCCCCAACCCAACCTCAAACCCAAACCTCTCCCAAACTCAACCACCCACCCCCAAACCTAACCTTTCAAACCCATACACCCCCGCCCCCAACCCAACATCTCAAACCCATCCCCCCCCCACACACACACACACACACCACCATTGACTCCACGGTCCAGAGAAACGGAGAACATCTACAGAGAACTGGAGGTTGTAGCTCTTTACAGCGGCTCTTGAAAGAGCCTTTGTTGGTCTTGAGGTGGGGGAGGTAAGGGAGGAGAGGGCATGTGAGGGAAAGGCGAGAGTGAAGGGGTTGAGGATGGCGGAGAGGTTACATGTAGGGTTGGTCAGGGTGAGGGTGGTGAAGGAGGGTGAGCGGGACATCCCGCGGACACAGCTAGCCAGCGGCCGGCCGGCAGTCCCACCTCCGTCCGTCCCGCACGGCGCCGCCCCGCTTGTCCGCGCCGCCCGCCCACCGCTGCTCCTTATATACCCGCCCACTGACCCCGCGCTCCGGCCAATCACCTGGACAATGACGCAACCAAACCTCTGGCGTCCTTTGGCCGAGCCCGACCGTGAAAAGCGCGCCAACCCCAGAATCACAGACCCGTTCCTTCTCTCCACAGATGTCCCACCCGCCGAGTTACTCCCGTTTTTTTGTGTTCTGTGCAAAAAAATTAAAACTCCTGCAGTTTCTTGTGTCTACAACCTCACTTATTGTCATTCACTGATCCATAGCTTCCTACAGCAGTAGACAACACAACAGGTGCAGGAGTAGGCCATTCAGCCCTTCGAGCCAGCACCACCATTCAATGTGATCATGGCTGATCATCCACAATCAGTACCCCGTTCCTGCCTTCTCCCCATATCTCCTGACTCCGCTATTTTTAAGAGCTCTATCTAGCTCTCTTGAAAGCATCCAGAGAACCTGCCTCCACCGCCCTCTGAGGCAGAGAATTCCACAGACTCACAACTCTCTGAGAAAAAGTGTTTCCTCGTCTCCGTTCTAAATGGCTTACCCCTTATTCTTCAACTGTGTGTGATCCCTGGTTCTGGACTCCCTCAACATCGGGAACATGTTTCCTGCCTCTAGCGTGTCCATGCCCTTAACAAGCAGTAGAGTCACAGTGTGGAAACAGGCCCTTCGGCCCAACTCGCCCACACCGGCCAACAATGTCCCAGCTACCCTAGTCCCACTTGCCTGCACTTGGTCCATAACCCTCCAAGCCTGTCCAAACGTTGGGATAGTCCCAGCCTCAACTACCTCCTCTGGCAGCTTGTTCCACACATCTATGTGAAAAAGTTACCTCTCAGATTCCTATTAAATCATTTCCCCTTCACCTTGAACCTCCGTCCTCTGGTCCTCGATTTCCCTACTCTGGGTAAAAGACTCTACCCGATCTATTCCTCTCATGATTTTGTAGTCCGTCTGACAGACAGCGATCCCTGTGCTAAGCATCATTCAACAAACCAAGACAAACATGGCTTGTGTGAAGGAACTGCAGATGCTGGTTTAAAGACACAAACTGCTGGAGTAACTCGGCGGGGCAGGCAGCATCTCTGGAGAAAAGGAATGGGTGACGTTTCGGGTCAAGACCCTTCTTCAGACCCATCATCATCAGTACAATCAGATTGAAAGTCAAAGCTAAAGACCTGAAGGAAAAAAAGTCACATTTCTAAGCCTTTATATTTATGCCTGTGGCTTTGAAATGTAATGAAGATCCATTATTAACCAGTAACTCCAACAGGATTGGAACATGCAATGCCAAATAACCAGAGTCAAAACTTAGACACAAGAAGCTGGAGGAATTCAGTAACTCAGACATGCTGCTGCCAGTCCCGCTGAATTACTCCAGCTTTTTTTTTGTCTATCTTCGTTTAAATCAGCATCTGCAGTTCCTTCCTACACACAGAGTCAGTCCTCAGTCCCCTCCATTGTCAGAGTGAGGCTAAACGCAAATTGGGGAACAACATCTCATATTTCGCTTGGGCAGCTGACAGCCCAGTGGTATAAATGAGGTTTGTCACTTCAGGTTTGTCCCATGGCCTCTCTCTCTCTCTCTCTCTCTCTCTCTCTCTCTCCCTCCCCCACCCAATTCGCACCAGCGTCTCGTTTTCACCCAACAAACAGCAAACAATGGCCTGTTTCCTTTATCATCTATACTTTTTTGCATATCTTTTATTCATTATTCTTTATCTCTCCACATCATCGTGTATATCTCTCCTTAACCAGTCTGAAGATGGGTCTCGACCCGAAACGTCACCCATTCCTTCTCTCCAGAGATGGATGGAGAGGAGATGTTGCCCACCTCTTCGCAGAGTGTGGATTCGCAAAGAGAGTCTGGAGTGGTCTGCAAGGGTCCCTGTCACGGTTTGTTCTGAACAGCTCCGTCACACAGGACTCTGTGATTTACGGACTGTTCCCAGGGACGCATTCAGAGACTGACATCGAGTGCTGCTGGAAGGTCATCAGCTCGGTGAAAGACGCTCTTTGGTCTGCCCGAGCGTTGTTGACCTCCCAGCGGAGCAAGATGTCCATCGGGGAATGTTGCCGACTGGCCCGCTGAAGTCTGCAGGAGTACGTGCTGAGGGACGCACTGAAGCTCGGTGCAGCCAACGCCAAGGCTCGGTGGGGGTGGACCACAGTCTAGGGTCCTTCCGCTGCTGGGCATTGGGGGACAGGGTGTGGTGGAGATGCCCCTCAAAATAAGGGAAGGGATTCCACGCCAGTGGGCCACATGAGTGGCAAGGGTGGGGGCCAAATTTGTGAAATTTGAGCAATGTATGTGGATTGTATTGAATAATTTGTGTAGCCTCCGAAAATGTCGGATGAAAGTTTCGCACAGTTTATGTTTTGTATATTTATTACCTGAATAAAGTCTATTGTGAAATTAAAAAATCAAAAAAAATCCTTCTCTCCAGAGATGCTGCCTGCCCCGCTGAGTTACATAGAAACATAGAAAATAGGTGCAGGAGTAGGCCATTCGGCCCTTCGAGCCTGCACCGCCGTTCAATATGATCATGGCTGATCATCCAACTCAGTATCCTGTACCTGCCTTCTCTCCATACCCCCTGATACCCTTAGCCACACGGGCCACATCTAACTCCCTCTTAAATATAGCCAATGAACTGGCCTCAACTACATTCTTTGGCAGAGAATTCCAGAGATTCACCACTCTCTGTGTGAATTTTTTTTTCTTCTCATCTCGGTCCTAAAATATTTCCCCCCTTATTTCCCCCTTACTGCAGTCTGTCTTCCAGTCAAAGCTTAAGCTGGTTTAAGTGTTGCTGTGCTCAAATCCTTCATTTCAGCATTGCACGCCCTCTGGCATCTTCATAATGCAACTGTTGTGGAGATGTAGAATCCCACACCAGGAACTTGAGCACAGGAATCACACCAGAGGGCGAACAACATTGGAAAACCTGTCCTAGGTTTCTAAGGCCTTTATATTTATGCCTGTGGCTTTGAAATGTAATGAAGATCCATTATTAACCAGTAACTCCAACAGGATTGGAACATGCAATGCCAAATAACCAGAGTCAAAACTTAGACACAAGAAGCTGGAGGAACTCAGTAAGTCAGACATGCTGCTGCCAGTCCCGCTGAATTACTCCAGCTTTTTTTGTTGTCTATCTTCGTTTAAATCAGCATCTGCAGTTCCTTCCTACACACACAGTCAGTCCTCGGTCCCCTCCATTGTCAGAGTGAGGCTAAACGCAAATTGGGGAACAGCATCTCATATTTCGCTTGGGCAGCTGACAGCCCAGTGGTATAAATGAGGTTTGTCACTTCAGGTAGCCCTCCCATGGCCTCTCTCTCTCTCTCTCTCTCTATCCTTCCCCCACCCAATTCGCACCAGCTTCTCGTTTTCACCCAACAAACAATGGCCTGTTTCCTTTATCATCTACTTTTTTGCATATCTTTTATTCATTATTCTTTATCTCTCCACATCATCGTGTATATCTCTCCTTAACCAGTCTGAAGATGGGTCTCGACCCGAAACGTCACCCATTCCTTCTCTCCAGAGATGGATGGAGAGGAGATGTTGCCCACCTCTTCGCAGAGTGTGGATTCGCAAAGAGATTCTGGAGTGGTCTGCAAGGGTCCCTGTCACGGTTTGTTCTGAACAGCTCCGTCACACAGGACTCTGTGATTTACGGACTGTTCCCAGGGACGCATTCAGAGACTGACATCGAGTGCTGCTGGAAGGTCATCAGCTCGGTGAAAGACGCTCTTTGGTCTGCCCGAGCGTTGTTGACCTCCCAGCGGAGCGAGATGTCCGTCAGGGAATGTTGCCGACTGGCCCGCTGAAGTCTGCAGGAGTACGTGCTGAGGGACGCACTGAAGCTCGGTGCAGCCAACGCCAAGGCTCGGTGGGGGTGGACCACAGTCTAGGGTCCTTCCGCTGCTGGACATTGGTGGGCAGGGTGTGGTGGAGATGCCCCTCAAAATAAGGGAAGGGATTCCACGCCAGTGGGCCACATGAGTGGCAAGGGTGGGGGCCAAATTTGTGAAATTTGAGCAATGTATGTAGATTGTGTTGAATAATTTGTGTAGCCTCCGAAAATGTCGGATGAAAGTTTCGCACAGTTTATGTATTGTATATTTATTACCTGAATAAAGTCTATTGTGAAATTAAAAAATCAAAAAAAATCCTTCTCTCCAGAGATGCTGCCTGCCCCGCTGAGTTACATAGAAACATAGAAAATAGGTGCAGGAGTAGGCCATTCGGCCCTTCGAGCCTGCACTGCCATTCAATATGATCATGGCTGATCATCCAACTCAGTATCCTGTACCTGCCTTCTCTCCATACCCCCTAATACCCTTAGCCACACGGGCCACATCTAACTCCCTCTTAAATATAGCAAATGAACTGGCCTCAACTACATTCTTTGGCAGAGAATTCCAGAGATTCACCACTCTCTGTGTGAATTTTTTTTTCTTCTCATCTCGGTCCTAAAAGATTTCACCCCTTATTTCCCCCTTACTGCCTTCCAGTCAAAGCTTAAGCTGGTTTAAGTGTTGCTGTGCTCAAATCCTTCATTTCAGCATTGCACGCCCTCTGGCATCTTCATAATGCAACTGTTGTGGAGATTTAGAATCCTACACCAGGAACTTGAGCACAGGAATCACACCAGAGGGCGAGCAACATTGGAAAACCTGTCCTAGGACGTGGGACAATAACCAAGGCCCAGGCTCTCAGGCAGACTAAAGGCCACACAGAGCTAATACTGTGTGGCCTGGATAGAGTGGATGTGGAGAGAATCTTTCCACTTGTGGGAGAGGCCAGAACCAGAGGCCTCAGCCTCGGAATAAAAGGACATACCTTTATAAAGGGGATGAGAAGGAAATTCTTTGGTCAGAGGGTGGAATTAATTGCCACAGGCGCTGTGGAGGCCAAGTCAATGGATATTTTTATGGCAGAGATTAGTACAGATGTCTTGATTAGTACAGGTGTCAGGGGTTATGAGGAGAAGGCAGGAGAATGGGGTTGAGAGGGAAAGATGGATCAGCCATGATTGAATGGCGGAGTAGACTTGATGGGCCGAATGGCCTTATTCTGCTCCTAGAATTTATGACCTAGCAAGAGCTAGTAGACTGTATCACAGTCATAAAAAAAGGACATTGACTCTTTTTCTGTGTACTAGCTGGTTTAATACAAGGTTCTCACAGCAGCACGAGTTTCATTTTATTTAGCTCTGCTTCTAAAATGGGATGAGCGTACACAGAAAATCAATAGCTTCGCTTTCATCGGTAGGCACAATGGATTTAACACTGGGTTGGGTGATAAGAGGAACCAGCATATGGAATAACGGTGAAGAGAGACACAAAATGATGAAGTAACTCAGCGGGACAGGCAGGATCTCTGGAGGTGACGATGAAAAGTCCGCAGAAGGGTCTCGACCCGAAACGTCACCGATTCCTTCTCTCCAGAGATGTTGTCTGTCCTGCTGAGTTACTCCAGCATTTTGTGTCCATCTTCGGTGTAAACCAGCATCTACAGTTCCTTCCTACACAATGGAATAATGACTGTTGGCTGTTTGTGTGTGCTCTAGGAATCTCATCAAGTCAGGGGCTTCTCTGAACTTTAGACTTTAGATACAGCGTGGAAACGGGCCCTTCAGCCCAGAGTCCATGCCAACCAGCGATCACCCTGTACACTAACACTAGGGACATTCTTCAATTTCAACCAAAGGCAGTTAACCTACCAACCCGTACGTCTTTGGAGTGTGGGAGGAAACTGGAGCACATATGGGAGAAAGCCCACGCAGTCACAGGGAGAACGTACAAACTCTGCATAGACAGCCCCTGTAGTCAGGATCGATCCCGGTCTCTGGAGTTGTCAGGAAACATAGCGTGTGAACTCGGGTGCAGAGAGGTCTGGTATTAAATCACTTTTTCACACCTAGCACACTTGGCCATTTATAGCGGTGCCAGTGAAAGGAACAACGCTCCTTCCACTATGTGGCTTGGACCCAAAGCCCTGTTCCTTAAGACCCAGGAGCATTGAGAGGCTCTTCAACTGTTGCATGCGATTCCCAAATCAGTATAACATCGTGCTCTGGACAATTAATCACAGTGGGGAGGTCGGCTGGATAGAGGGGACTCCATTCAGCACCCAGGGCGGGTGAGTGGACACCTTCAGAACTTGCAACAGATCGCATTTGAAGCAGCACAAACCATTGACATCAATGAGTTCAATTTAAGACCATGTCCTTTCCAAATCCCACACATCTATGACGGGAACAAGACGGAACACATTCCCAATTAATCAAACCAAGTTTGGGAAAGGTGCCTGGTGATTTCACAAGGAGGGTTTTTCTAAGGGTCTTTGACAGACCAATCACAATGGGAAAAGGAGGCTGAAACTCTGGGAAGAGTCGATCTATTTGTTCTCATCATCTCAGTTTGTTCATCTCACCTGGGTCAGTCCATTCCCATCTCCTGGGGTCAGTCCATTCCCATCTCACCTGGCCAGGCTCCTCCTTTGAGGTCGAGTGATGAGATGACAGCAGTCCAAGAGGAAAGGGAACAGAGATTGCTCAGAATCAGCAACAGCAGGTCACACAGGCGCAGAACTGTGCGGTGAGTGTTTGTAAAATGGCAGGGAAAACTAAGACACAAAAAGCTGGAGTAACTCAGCGGGGCAGGCAGCATCTCTGGAGAGAAGGGATGAGATCGAAGAAAGGTCTCGTCCCGAAACGTCACCCCTTCCTTTTCTCCAGGGATGTCCCACTGAGATCTTCCAGCTTTTTGTGTCTATCTTCGGTGTAAACCAGCGTCTGCAGTTCCTTCCAACACTGACTCCAGTCCTGGGTTCATCGAGTGTGTCGGTGGGAGCAGCACCGTGTCAGGAGACTCAGTCCCGGGTGTGTGTCTAGAGGAGCAGAGACTGCGATGTGAAGCCGTGCCCTCCGGTGAAGCTTGGAGCAGCAGCTTCCCCAGAGATATGTGCAGGTGGCTCAGGTGTGGCCGGCAAGGTCCCTTACACCGTAGACCTGTCAGCTGCACTGCAGACCGGTGAAGGCGATGAGCCAACACCTCCAGAGGCTCTGGTCAGATGCCAAAACTGAAAAAGAATGAAAGACATGGTCAGAGACAAACTTCGCAGTGGTAAATCTAATTTTAGTTTAGTTTAGATTAGAGATACAGCCCCTTCAGTTTCGAGTTAACCCTGACCAGCGATCACCTCGTACACTAGCACTATCCTACACACACTAGGGATTTTGATCATTTGGCACTTGGTAAAATTTTACAATTTTAACAAGCCAATTAACCCAACACCTCCGCTCGGTTCGCAATAACCAACCTGATCTCCCGGTGGTTCAGCACTTCAACTCCCCGTCCCATTCCGAATCAGACCTTTCTGTCCTGAGCCTCCTCCATGGCCAGAGTGAGTCCCACCGTAAATTGGAGGAGCAGCACCTCATATTTCGCTTGGATTTTTTACACCCCAGCGGTATGAACATTGACCTCCAATTTCTTGCTTTCTCCCTCCTTCCCCTCCCCTTCCCAGCTCCTTTCTCCCTCCTTCCCCTCCCCAGCTCTTCCACAGCCCACTGTCTCCGCCCTGAAGAAGGGTCTAGACCCGAAACGTCACCTATTCCTTCTTCGCTCCAGATGCTGCCTCACCCGCTGAGTTTCTCCAGCATTTTTGTCAACCTGCAGTCAGTAGATCAGCCCATTATAACCAAACTCCATTACAAAGGGATCAATTTATAATGAGAGTTTACTGTACTGTATAACTGCAGTGCTGAATTCTACCAGACTGCATTTAATCCCAGTTATCTAACAGCCCATGGACTTGTACGGTACAGAAACAAATCTTTCATACAGCCAACTACAAAATGTAGTTACAGATGTTGAAATTCCATTAGAAGATCAGAGAAATGCTATTAGAAGATCAGGCAACACGCATCCAGAGAGAGAAAAACTGACCCTAAACATCGACCATTTCTCTCTGCATGGATGCTGCCTGATTCTAGACACAAAATGCTGGAGTAACTCAGCGGGACAGGCAGCATCTCTGGAGAGAAGGAATGGGTGACGTTTCGGGTCGAGACCCTTCTTCAGATCTCGAGATGGGGCTCGACGTGAAATGTCACCTTGTCTCCAGAGATGCTGGCTGTCCAGCTGAGTTACTCCAGCATTTCTTGTCTATCTTTCTGCAGTTCTTTCCTACACATGCTGCCGTGATTCTTCCAGCACTTTGTGTTTTGGGGGCAGGAATTGAACCCCACTGCATATTTAACCAGCGAGTTACATTGACGTGGTACAGAGCCCTTACCTTCCGAGCGTGCCTCCTGACTGTGTGTAGTACTTGTTGTAGTCCAATCTCAGCAGCAGCTGGGCCAGGTCGGAGTTAATCTGGTGGTTGCGAACGCTCGACAGGATCTTGAAGAGGAGGGACGACTGGCGACTGAAACCCTGGGAACCACCCAAAACAACAAGCATGTCAGCCTCGGTCAGCAGAAGGAACAGCCGTGCCTGTAAATGGAAGATGCGCTCGCCTGCACAAGTAACAGGGGCGGCACAGTGGCGCAGCGGTAGAGTTGCTGCCTTTACAGTGCCAGAGACCCGCATTCGATCCTGACCTCGGGTGCTGCCTGTATGGTGTTTGCACGCTCTCCCTGTGACTGCATGGGTTTTCTCTGGTTGCTCCGGTTTCCTCCCACACCTCAAAGCCGTGTAGGTTAACTGGCTCTGTAAATTGTCCCCGGTGTGTAGAATGGAACTAGTGTAAGGGTGATCGTTGGTCGATGCCGACCTGGTGGGCTGAAGGACCAGTTTCCACACCGATTTTCTAAACTAAAGCAGTGAAAACATTCAGCTGCATCAACGTCAAGGTCAAGCAGCTAACCAGAGCCGAGATCCTGACTTTGGGAGCTGTCTGCGCGGAGTTTGCACGTTCTCCCTGTGAGGACATGTGTTTCTCCCGAGTGCTCTGGTTTCCTCCCACTTAACGGCCTTTCCCACTTGGCGATTTTTTTGGCGTCTACCGGCATCATTAACTGACGTATCAGGTCATCGAAACGTTTCAGCGTGATGCGGCGTGACGCGTCGTGATGACGCGCGGTGTTTATTCGAGTATCGCAACGTTTTTTTTGTCGCCGCTGGATTTTGAAATGTTCAAAATCTTTTGGCGACTGATATGACGTCGAAAAAAATCGCCAAGTGTGACAGGCCCTTTAGAGTTGTGTGGACTGATTCGTTAATGGGATCCTGTATACTGACGCTAGTGTGGTGTTGAGTCATAGAAGGGAATTGATGAGAATAAGAGAGAAGGTTAAAATATAGGATAAATGTATTGGTACTGGGTCTATTATTGTCTGATGTACAGAGAAACAGTGAAAGCCTCATTTGCGTCTCATCTATGTACATGAGTGATGTACAATCAAATCATGTACACACACAACAGGTAGGGCAAAGAAAAAGTTATGGTTCCTATTGACAGGGAATGCAGGTTGGTCACTACTTACCGTCACAAGGACGTCTAATTGTGGAGCTCCTCGGTCATCCATGGGACCAGGATTCTGACTAACCAGGGAGCAGAAGTTGTGGCATAATTCCAGGATCTCGTTCAGGCAGTGGAACACCTGCAGAGAAAGGGAACAAACCTGATCAGACATTGTTGATTCATTGAAAGGCTACGCTGGGTCAGTATTAACTGGTGTGTGTGTGTGTGTGTGTGCGCGTGTGTGCGTGTGTGTGTGTGTGTGTCTGCGCGCACACAGACATATACATATGTACAATTCAGTACACACCGTGCTCGCGTTTACAGCAAAGATAGACGCAAAACGTTGGAGTAACTCAGCAGGTCACAAATGTTTGTGTGTATATATATATATATATATATATATATATATATAAAACGTTTAGAGATTTAGAGAACCCAATTAACCTACAAACCCACACGTCTTTGGGATGCGGGAGGAAGCAGGAGCACCCGAAGGAAACACACGCAGGTCATGGGGAGAACGTGCAAACTCCACACAGACAGCGCCCAAGGTCAGGATCGAACCCTGAGAGGCGGCAGTTCTGCCAGCTGTGCCAGATATGCCGCCCCATGATTCCCGTGCCATGGGAGGGAGGTGTACTCACCGGTTTGAGCAGGATGAACGACTGGGCCAGCAGGTTACTCAGGAAGTGATCGTGAGCCAGTCGTATGCTTTCAAAGTCCCGGATGGAGTTTATCCGCTGGAGGAGCTGAGAAAACTGAGACTCGAGGACATCCACCTGGAATGGCACAAGGCGGCGGTCAGCATCCGAGGGGAAGAGACTCTGCAAGTACCACACTTGAGGGGCTTGGATCCCACCAGATGCTAGCGTGCTCTAGGCTAATGCTTACTTCAACTCAATTGCTGCAGATGGCTTTGCAAGGTTGTCATTTTGCAAGTTTGAAGTTCAACACCCTCAGACCCCTGTGTATTACTGGAGCAAGTAGCTAGTTGACCATTCTCATCGGCTAGATTCGCACTAACTCCTGCACTTCATAAGTGATAGGAGCAGAATTAGGCCATTCGGCCCATCAAGTCTACTCCGCCATTCAATCATGGCCGATCTATCTTTCCCTCTTAACCGTATTCTCCCATTTTCTACCCGTTTTCAACCCTGATACCCGTACTAATCAAGAATATTGTACCCTTTATCTGTCTACTGTGGATGGTTGGATTGTATTGATGTATGGTCTTGTATGGATACTGGATAGTATGCAAACAAATGCTTTTCACTGTACCTCGGTACACGAGGCAATAATAAACCCAAAGTAAACTTCCATTGGCACCGACCGATCAGTTGCCAGTAACTTTGGCCTGTGACTTGCATGAAATTCAGGCTTAGTGAAGACAAGGATGCGGATGGATGGTGGGACTGCCAATTTACCTCCGTAACCAGTGAGACTTAAGAGTGGACAGGGAACATGTATGGATATAATTTATGTAGAAAGACATTTTAAACATACCTGAAAAACAAGAGGGTGACTAACGAGAGGGCACAAACACTAAAGAAGTCAGCGAATGCAAGCAATGTACTAAACGAGTTATTTACATCAATATTTACCATGGAGAAGAAAAGTGAGATCAGTGTGGGGTAATTATATGTTAGGACAATTTAAGGTCAAGGAGGTGGTAGTGTTGGGTCTTTAGAAACGCATGATGGTAGATGGGTCCCCAGGGCCTGATGAGATCTATGATTATTAAACCTTATTTCACTCAAGGTCCAGACAAGAGATGACATTACTGTCATGGAATTCTCTGCCACGTGGAGGCAGGTTCTCTGGATACTTTCAAAAGAGAGCTAGATAGGGCTCTTAAAGATAGCGGAGTCAGGGGATATGGGGAGAAGGCAGGAGCGGGGTACTGATTGGGGACGATCAGCCATGATCACATTGAATGGCGGTGCTGGCTCGAAGGGCTGAATGGCCTACTCCTGCACCTGTTGTGTTGTCTACTGCTGTAGGAAGCTATGGATCAGTGAATGACAATAAGTGAGGTTGTAGACACAAGAAACTCGAAGGGCCAAATGGCCTACTCCTGCACCTATTGTCTATTACATAAAATACATTGCATGTAAAAACACCACATCCCAGGTTATTGAGAGAGGCAAGAGAGGAGATTTTTGTATCCACTCTATCCATGGCGAGGTTCTGGAGGACTGGAGATTGTTCAAGAAGGAAATAGGGAACAATTCGGGAAATTATAGGGGAGGGAAGCCTCGCATCTGTGGTAGCGAAGACATCGGAGAAGATGCTTTGGTTTAGGATTTACTCATGTTTGGAAGAGAGTAGCAGTGAAAAGGTGTAATTCTGGCTGAAGATGTGTGGCTAGTGAAGATATATAAATACTTGGATGGGCTGGCAGGTTAAGTTTGCAGGTGTGATGACAATTGGAGGAGTTGCAGACTGGGAGGAAGGCTGGCAAATGGCACAGCGGGTGTAGATCAGTTACAGAAATGGCAGATGGAGTTTAATCTGAGGGAGTGTGAGATGTTTCATTTTGGGAGGTAGATGTATGGGGAAAGCACATGTTTAATGGCAGAATCTTGAAAAACCGGCGACAACCTACGTCATCCTGCCGACAATCTACGACAGCACCTACGTCAGGAGAAGTCAAGCTACGCTCATTGGCGTCAAAACCACTGTCACCGAAATTTTTCAACATGTTGAAAATTCAGCGGCGACCAGAAAGACGCTACGAATTTTTGCGCGACCGAGGAGACGACTTCCGGCCACAAACTAGTCGCCTGTAGTCGCCTAAGTGGGACAGGCACATTAGTTTGGACATCCCAGAGAACAAAAGCCCAGTGGTTGCTTCTCATCATCTACACCCCGAGGCCAGGTTGCAGGTGATGCTGAAGGTGATAGTCTATTCCAGGTTACCTGTAGGTAGTACTGCAGGTTGTCCACAAGGAAGGCCATGTGGTTCCTCACTCTCCACTTGATCACGTCCGTCTCGTTGTATTTGAGGCGCTTGCGCTGCATCTGCACGGCCCAGCAGTGCTGCAGCTCCGCCTGCACCCTCCGCACGCTCAGCAGGTACTTGAACACAATGTTGTACCTGGCGGAGGGAATGGGGTGAGAAACAACGTTGAAAACCGGAGCCTGACCTGAGCTACTAGTCTCTCCCACCCACAACCGCGGCACACTGGTAGTGCAACTGCCTTACTGCGCCAGAAATCCAGGTTCGATCCCGACTACGGGTGCTGTCTGTACGGAGTTTGTACATTCTCCCTGTGACCGCGTGGGTTTTCTCCCACACTCCAAAGACACACGGGTTTGCAGGTTAGCTGGCTTCGGTAAAATTATAAATTGTCTCTGGTGTGTCAGGTAGTGTTAGTGGTTGGCGCAGACTCGGTGGGCTGAATGGCCTGTTTCTGTGCCTATCCCACTTGGCGATTTTTTCGGCGACTGCCGGCGTCATTGACTGACGTATCAGGGTCGACGAAAGATTTCGAACATTTCAAACTCCAGCGGCAACAAAAAAAATGTCGCGACACTCGAGGACACAATACGTCGTCACGTCGGTGACCGGATACGTCAGTGAATGATGCCGGCAGTAGCCGAAAAAATCGCCAAGTGGGACAGGCCCTTATCTCTAAAGGGCACAAATTCGAACCTGAATGAGGCAAAGCTGCATCAACTCTTCTCTTCTCTGCATCAAAGCTCAGCACTTCAACTCCCCCTCCTATTCCCAATCCGACCTCTCTGTCCTGGGTCTCCTCCATTGCCAGAGTGAGCAACAGCGGAAATTGGAGGAACAGCACCTCATATTTCGTCTGGGGACCTTGCGTCCGTATGGCATTAACATTGAATTCTCCCAATTTTGCTAGCCCTTGCTGTCTCCTCCCCTTCCTTAACCCTCTAGCTGTCCCCTCCCACCCTCCCATCCGCCCGCCCTCGGGCTCCTCCTCCTCCTCCCCTTTTCCTTCTTTCTCCCCACCCCCCATCAGTCTGAAGAAGGGTTTTGGCCCGAAACGTCGCCTATTTCCTTCGCTCCATAGATGCTGCTGCACCCGCTGAGTTTCCCCAGCAATTTTGTGTACCTTCAACTCTTCTTTGCCTCGCCACAGATGCGGACTAACCTGCTGAGTCTCCCACTACTGTACTGTGTTTGATTCACTGCCTGTACTGAATGGCTGCTCTCAACTAGAGCACGGTACAAACTATAACACTGGCCAAGCTTGGCAGGAGAAGGAAGTCATGGTGGAAGGCACATGAATCAATGTTGGAAGAAGCTGGGCGCAGGGTATCCACCAGGCACTCAACCACACAACATGCTTGCCAATCTTGATCAGCTTGGACAGATACACTTGCGGGAGTCCCAGTTTGGTTCAATACTGGATAGTTGCCAATCATGAGGATTGTGACCAACTTTACAGCTGTGCAGAAGGAGGAACTGCAAGAGGGAAAATAAATAGCAGCAATTCGTACGGTAAACTTACTTTTCCAGCACAGCGGGGCTGAACAAGATGTGCAAAGGCCACTGCACTTTGTACGAGAGACCCAGAGCTGACCAGCCAGACGTCGGGGCTTCACGAGGGGAAGATGATGCATCACGACTCTGTGTTGAATCTACATGTGAATGGGGTTGGAAGGAATATGCAAAAATGAAAAGGCATAATGACAACCAAAACTAGGCAAACAGAATGAAAGCACAACAATATGCATTTTGGGCAGTCTGCACCCTAGCGGCATAAACATTGAATTCTCCCATTTCCGATAGCCCTTGCTGTCTCCTCCCCTTCTCAGCTCTCCCTCAGCCCTCGGGCTCCTCCTCTTCCTTTTTCCTTTTTCCTTTCTTCTCCCCGCCCCCCCCCCCCCCCACCCTCCATCAGTCTGAAGAAGGGTTAATCGGCCCGAAACGTTGCCTATTTCCTTCGCTCCATAGATGCTGCTGCACCCGCTGAGTTTCTCCAGCACTTTTGTCTACCTTCGATTTTGCAGCATCTGCAATTCTTTCTTAAACAATATGCATCAGACAGGTCTAGAGGGATATGGGCCAAATGCAGGCAGGTGGGCCTAGTGTAGATGGGACATGTTGGTTGGTGTGGACAAGTTGGGCCGAAGGGCCTTTTTCCACACTGTATGACTCGTTGACCCTAATTAAATGTCTTGGGGGATGAGCAGAGGCTAATAACCGATTGTTGTAAAAACTCTTCTGGGTCACCGATAACCTCCGAGGAAGGGAAGCGTTGACCATAACGGCTCGCTTACACGCAATACCAAACATTGGTGACAGGGCAACAAATCAGCACAACCTTTAAACCGAAGATCGACACAAAATGCTGGAGTAACTCAGTGGGACAGACTGCAATCTGAATCTGAAGAAGGGTCTCGACCTGAAACGTCACTTATTCCTTCTCTCCAGAGATGCTGCCTGTTCCGCTGAGTTACCCCAGCATTTTGTGTCTATCGTGGCATACAACACATCCGTGTTCCACAAGAGAATATTAAAAAAATTAACAGCCGTACATTATATCTTACATAATATCATAACTATAGTATTCAGTAAATTTGGTCGGAAATAGTCTCTCGGTTCAGTTGACACACAACAAATGTAAAAAAATACTGATATTTGCACTGATATTTAACATCAAGGTTACGGGCCGATTTATTGTTGACACTTGCAGAAATATACACACAATATATACACCTCCAGAACAGGCACAGTGTGGATTAAACACCAACTGCATCAAGGAGATGCCACTAGCCCTAAAAGACAAGGATGCAAGGGATAGTTCCACCTCCCTTGCTTCATTGCAGCTTGCTTAACTTTTTTTTCTGGGGCAGGTCGGCAATTTGTGCCAGTCAAACAGCACATGCTGAGGCTCAGGGCTGTGTTCAGTGCACACAGCAAAGATCCTATAGCAGAGATGCTGCCTGATCCGCTGAGTTACTCCAGCCTTTTGTGTCTGTCTTTGGTTTAAACCAGCAAGTGCAGTTCCTCCCTGTACAAGCTATGTGCCGTTTTAACTGAATGGATAACTGAAGTCGGGTCAGGTCAAAGATAGGGTTGGGTTACTGAAATGGCGGAAATTATGCTTCGTTGCGTACTACACGTCAGTCCATTGGGTTTTACAGGAGTGGTCTCTCTTGCTCTGCTCTAGGATCTTGGGCACACAGTAAACAAAATGCGTAGGAAGGAACCGCAGATGCAGGTTTAAATCGAAGATAGACGCAAAATGCAGGAGTAACTCAGCGGGACAGGCAGCATCTCTGGAGGGAAGGAAAGGGATTGGGCAAGAACCGTGAATCACCACCAGCGACACTAGTGGCAAAGAAGGCGGATGATATATTTGCCTTCATTGCTCGGGGCATTGCATGTAAGAGCCTGGAAGTACTGGTGCAGCTCTGAAGTCCGCATTTGAGTGCAGTTCTGGTCGTCCCATTACAGGAAAGATATAGAGGTTTAGAAGAGGGTGTGAAGGAGGTTTACTAGAACGCTGACTGGATTAGAGGGTTTCACCTACAAGAAGAGGTTGGATAAACTTGGAACACTGGAGGTTGAGGGGAGACTTTATAGAAGTATATAAAATGCTGAGCGGCATAGATAGGGTAGACAGTCAGAACCATTTTCCCAGGAAGGAAATGTCCAACATATAGGGAATAGCAATAAGGTGAGAGGGGGAAACTTTAATGGAGATGTGGGGTGCAAGGTTTGTTTACACAGAGAGTAGTGGGGCTTGGAACGCATTAGCAGGGGTGGTGGTGGAGGCAGATATCATAGCGGCATTTAAGAGACTGTTAGATGGGCACATGGAAGTGCAGGGAATAGAGGGATATGGATCATGTACAAGCAGTTGGATCAGTTTAACTTGGCATCATGTTCAGCACAAACATCATGGGCTGAAGGGCCTGTTCCTTTGCTGTACTGTTTAGTTTAGTTTAGAGATACAGCAGGGAAACAGGCCCTTCTGCCCACCGAGTCCGCACTGACCAGCGATCCCCACACACTAACACTATCCTACACACTAGGGACAATTTACATTTATATCAAGCCAATGAACCTACAAACAAGTACGTCTTTGGAGTATGGGAGGAAACCGGAGATCTCAGAGAAAACCCACGCAGGTCACGGGGAAGAACGTACAAACGCGCTACACACAAGCACCTGTAGTCAGGATCGAACCCGGCTGTGAGGCAGTAGCTCTCTCGCCACGCCACCGCGTCCCCTCTCTTCTACGTACTATCCATTATGTAACATTCACATAGACAGAACACAAGAGATGTGTGAACCTCATCTACCTTTGGGGTTTTTCCCATGGTACTCAACAGTGAGGTGCAGGAGCGGGAGAAGATTGTCATCATCCAACAGGACTCTGTGTGCGGATTTCTGGAACGCGACGTTAACATCTGTAATGTAGTCATAGATGAGAGAGTTAGAGGGGCCAGAGAGGATAAAACAACGTAGATACGTTTTTTCTTTAAACTCTTCTTTTGCTGCGATTATTTAAAATGATTTAAATTACATATTTTAATAATATAACAGCATAAGAACATGAGAATAAGTAACCTCATTCATTCCACCTCTGCTCCAGTAGTTTAAGCACCCTTTCCCAAATAATCCCCATCTCCCACGAGCTGTTTTAACATCCTACTCCTCTATTACTAACTGGAGCCATTCCTTCCAATTATTCGCCTTATTTACCATGTTCAGTGACTGCTGTTGGTGGAGTCTTTAATAAATGCTGTGCACTGTCGATGAAAGCCTGAAATAGTTCACCTCGACCCAGCAGGTAGAAATCTTTGATTATCTGGAATAGAGCACAGGATAAATGTAAGAGCACTTGTTAATAATCCATAGTTTTTAAGTCAATGGTTTTTACCATCAAGTAAAAACCATTGACCTTTGATGCTGGAAAATCGAAGGTAGACAAAAATGCTGGAGAAACTCAGCGGGTGAGGCAGCATCTATGGAGCAGAGGAAATAGGCAACGTTTCGGGTCAAAACCCTTCGAAACACTATAGGGAGAGGTTGGGGTAGCTAGGATTTTATTCCTTGGAGAGCAGGAGGCTGAGGGATCTTCTTGCGTATGGCGTGCAGAGCCTAAAGTTGTAGGACAACTTGTTCTTATTTGATCTTATTTGACTGTGCACGCCAGGTTGATTGCATTCATCGGATCAGGGCAGACCACGTGAAGGTTGCAATCTCCCACCCCGGCTGAGGGATGATCTTATAGAGGTGAATAAAATCATGAGGGGAATAGCTGGGTGAATGCGCCCTTTTTCCCAGGGTATGGGAATCAAGAACTAGAGGGACAACTCTTGCACACAGAGGGCAGTGGGTAGATTGAACGCGGTGCTAGAGGAGGTAGTTGCGGCATGTACAATTAACATTTTTTTAAAAAGACATTTGGATGGGTACATGGAAAGGAAAACTGCAGGCAACTGGGAATAGCTTGGATTGGCATCTTGGTTGGCATGAACGGATTGGGTCGGAGTCTATTTTTGTGCTGTGTGACACTATGACTCTCACTTTAATTCTAATGCCTATGAACATTGTGGATAAAAAGAAAATGAATAAATGTTAACCATACCGGCATTAGGTTGAATCATTGACTCCCACATTAGATCAAATATAAAAAGTATTTGATTTTTTTTTTAAATCAGGTAATAAAAGGATTCACTGTAGGCGTGTACTCAGAGTGCAAGATCTATTTGGAAATTAACTGTACGTACCCAGGAATCAACATTGAGTCACATTTATATAACCGTAAAGGTTTAGCAACATGAAAGCCTTGAAATAAACATTACATTCAGTGTACATACAGTGGAAGCTTTTGGTTGCCTTGAGATATTAATAACCACGGGCCGTTTGTTACTGCATGCAGCAGCTCTTATTCCACATGTATCTTACTTTGCAAATCTGAGCTCAATTAATGGAATCTGCTATTCTTCCATATTTAAAGACTTGTTTCTTTATATTTGGTAAGTCAGGTGATGGAGCTTCAAGGGCCTGTCCCACTTGGCTGTCACTTGCGCGTAAATTACGCGACATAATTTACGTGTCACGACGCACGACGTGACTTACACGTGATGCGTGCATGGTGCGCATTACGCATGCATGGTGCGCGTTACGCACGCATGGTGTGTGATGACATAGGCAGTGACACGCGGCCGCGCACGGCGTCGCAGGATTTTGTGATGTACAAAATCTTCGCGCGCCATTTGCGTGATGAGCAAATGACGGCCAAGTGGGACAGGCCCTTTAGTGCTGGAACTAAAGTCTGTAGAAGTCTGTGGATCGCCCAGAAGAGCTATAATGCATTATTAATGCAGACTAAAGCCCCATCAATATGCCTTACTGCAACTCTGTTATTTTTCCATTCTTCCACCCACCAGCTTTTGATATACTAAACGTAGCTGTACCCTGCGAACGGCTCGATTGTAATCATGTCTGGTCTTTCTGCTGGCTGCTGAGCTTGCAACAAAAGCCTTTCACTGTACCTCGGTACACGTGACAATAAAGTAAACTAAACCAAACCTTTTGTCCGTGTTGCGAGTTCAATACTCACTGAAGAAAGAGCCAAACATTTGACCTTGGAGGGCAAAGGTTGGAGGGCAAAGGGGAATGCCACTGCCTCCAAGCCCCTCTCTTGACCACGCATCTTGCCAACGTGAAAATATACCAGCATGTCTACTATGCCAACGGCTCAAAGTTAAAATACTCACAAAAATCAAATTTTCTGACCCAAAATCTGCAGATGCTGGAATCTTGAGCAAAACATAAAAGGCGGCACAGCTGGTAGAGCTGCTGCCTCACAGCGCCAGAGATCTGGGTTTGATCCTGACCTCGGGTGCTGTCTGTGTGGAGTTTGCATGTTGTCCCAATGACCGCGTGGGCTTCCTCCCACATTCCAAAGACGTGCGGGTTTGTAGATGAATTGGCGTTTGTGAATTGCTGCTCGTGTGCAGGGAGTGGGTGTGAAAGTGAAATAACATTGAAGTCGTGTGAACGGTGTCGCTGGTCGGCATGGACTCAGTGGCAGTATCTTTCAATCAATTCATCCACCAATCAACGGGTCAGGTAGCATTTGTGGACAAAGTGGGCAAGACTAGGTTTTGGGTCGGGACCCTGCATCAGACTGGCCAATTTCTGACCACTGTTCAGTCTCACCTTAAGTTGTCCCAGCAGTCCTGCCTCTTCAACCACCAATTTCCACAGATGCTGGTGAAAAACAAAAAAAAAGCAGAGTTACCTAAAGACCTGATTATAACATGGAACGTGGGAATGCAGTAACATCTGAACAAATGTGTCACAGCAACAGTCTCTAAGAACTTGAATTACCTGCTTAAATTTTCCAATCAATATATTCCAAGAGCTCTTAGTACCTTGAGCATCAGCAAACTCAGGCATTAGTGGACAATGTTTAAGAAAGAAAGATGCTGGTAAAATAGAAGATAGACACAAAATGCTGGAGAAACTCAGCGGGTGGGGCAGCATCTATGGAGAGAAGGAATTGGCGACGTTTCGGGTCGAGATCCTTCTTCAGTCTGAAAACGGGTCTCGACCCAAAACGTCACAAATTCCTTCTCCCCAGAGACACCGCCTCACCCGCTGAGTTTCTCCAGCATTTTGTGTCTACATTAGTAGACAATTGTCCATCACTCAAATGCAAAGATTCTTCAAAGCTGAGCGTAGCCCAGCCTATTTCCACACCCATCCAGACCATCCATAGATCTTCCGATTGGAATGGACACAAATGCTGAGAGAATGGAGCGGCTGGGCTTGTACACTCTGGAGTTTACAAGGATGAGAGGGAATCTTATTGAAACATATAAGATTGTTAAGGATTTGGACACGCTAGAGGCAGGAAATATGTTCCCGATGTTGGGGGAGTCCAGAACCAGGGGCCACAGTTTCAGAATAAGAGGTAAGCCATTTAGAACGGAGACGAGGAAACACTTTTTCTCACAGAGAGTTGTGAGTCTGTGGAATTCTCTGCCTCAGTGGGCGGTGGAGGCCTGTTCTCTGGATACTTTCAAGAGAGAACTAGATAGGGCTCTTAAAGATAGCGGAGTCAGGGGATATGGGGAGAAGGCAGGAACGGGGTACGGATTGGGGATGATCAGCCATGATCACATTGATTGGCAGTGCTGGCTAGAAGGGCCGAATGGCCTACTCCTGCACCTATTGTCTATTGTCTAAAACTTGGCAATGCGTTCACCTGGGCCTATTCATTGCACTGTGTAGGAACTGCAGATGCTGGTTTAAACCGAAGATAGCCACAAAAAGCTGGAGTAACTCAGTGGGACAGGCAGCATCTCTGGAGGGAAGGGATGGGTGATGTTTCGGGTCGAAACCTTTCTTCAGACGATTCACTGCACTGCTGTGTCAATGCAACCCAGCAGGATTGGGAGACCACTTGACTAAACTGCTCAACAAAATAGCAACAGAAAAATGCTAAACCCTCAGCAACTCACCTCAGTAACCTGCAGGTGCAAAAAAATAAACAGGTTTGAGAGAGATTGGAGTAGTGTAATTGTATCCTGCCGATTCTCAAAGATCAAATATAATGTTGACATAATCCTGAGCTAAGACTTCACTCTGAATATTCCAAACAAAAGAAAAATGCTGCCTTTCTTCTCTGTGCAATTAATTTGTTCTCATGACATTTTCAATCATTTACATAAAACCTAAGACCATAAGGAATACTGGGAGTAGATCATTTGGCCCCTTGAGTCTGGGCACTGCGACGCAGCGGGAGAGCTACTGCCTTACAACGCCAGACCCAGGTTCGATCCCGACTACGGTGCTGTCTGTACGTTCTCCCCCTGAACTGCGTGGGTTTTCTCCAAGATCTTTGGTTTCCTCCCACACTCCAAAGGCGTACAAGTTTGGCCTGGTGTCAATGTAAAATTGTCCCCAGTGTGTGCGTAGGGTAGTGTTAGTGTGCGGGGATCGCTGGTCGATGCGTACTCGGTGGGCCGAAGGGTCTGTTTCCGTGCTGTATCTCGAAACTAAACTAAACTGAACTTTGACAAGATATTTTTTTACTTCAAACAGTATTTTTCTTCCCTCTCCCCATATTCCTTTCCAGCAGTTTACAATGAAAAGATCCAGATGGTGGTGCTAAATCTTTGCCTGGTTCCTGAATGTTCCCTGTGTTTGATTTTTGACATTTAGATGCAAATTGTGCTTTGTTCATTAAACCATCTGAGCATGTTCAGTTCAGCAGACTCAATGCACACTGGTAAATGCTATGGAAAACAAAACTGTAATGTCAGTCACAATTAAACTATTTCCAATAAAAAGGGCCTGTCCCACTGTACGAGGTAATTCAAGAGTTCTCCCGAGTTTTCCCCTGATTTGAATGCCCGTAGCGGGTCCGTAGGAGTTCGTGGATGTCCCTTAGCGGCTCGTACGAGTAAAAAGTATACATTTTTTTCCTCACGAGTATTTTATTTACTCATGGACATTTTTCACAGTGTTGAAAAAACATCACGAGTTTACCGGATTTTCCGAGTACCTACCGTTATTCGTACGAGCCGCTACGGCACATCCACGAACACCTACGGACCCGCTACGGACATTCTCCGAGTTCGAATCAGGGGAAAACTCGGGAGAACTCTTGAATTACCTCATACAGTGGGACAGGCCCTTAACTCGTTGAGTAAACTCTCTCTCACCTCAGCCACCGTACTTCTGATCCTGTCAATTAGATTTTCAAAATCCACGAGATTGAAAAGGGGTTGCTGTTTGAGCGTGTGAAGCTCTGCCGCAAAGATATCTTCCTGGTTCTTCAAAATGGACCCTGCAGCACACACACAGAAAGTAGAGAGCGTTGAGAGGCTTGGTGTGCAGGGACAGACACCGACAGTGGCCCTGACAGCGGGTTAGCCCGAACATAGACACAATAAGGTGGAGTACTTCAGCGGGTCAGGCGACATCTCTGGAGAAAAAGAGATAGGTGGTGTTTCGGGTCGAGGCCCTTCTTCGGTCAAGATCATGTCGTGAGAACATGACTACAAATCCCAAGAGTTATTTATTTAGAATTTAAATAGAAAAGATAGGCAGAAAGTCACTAACATTAAAAATAATAACATGCGACCGATATCCTTAGACAATGGGCAATAGACAATAGGTGCAGGAGTAGGCTATTCAGCTCTTCGAGCCAGCACCGCCATTCAATGTGAACATGGCTGATCATTCCCAATCAGTACCCCGTTCCTGCCTTCTCCCCATATCCCCTGACTCCGCTATCTTTAAGAGGCCTATCTAGCTCTCTCTTGAAAGTATCCAGAGAACTGGCCTCCACCGCCCTCTGAGGCAGAGAATTCCACAGACTCACAACTCTCAGTGTGAAAAAGGGTTAGGTGCTGCCTAACTCAGCGGGTTAGGTAGCATCTGTGGATGGAAATGGACAGATGACGTTTCGGGTTGGGACCTTTCTTCAGACTGGAAATTGGTCGCAACCCAAAACATTGCCTTTTTATCTCCATCTACAGATACCACCTGACCCACTGACTTCCTCCAGCAGTTTGTTATTTGCTCATGATGTACATGGTACATCTTTCATTCACTTCCTTTCCAATCACATGGACATGGAAGGTTGTGGCTCTTAATCAGTTGGGGCTCCCAAGAGTGAATGTTCCCAAGACTAGTTGTCCTATGGATGACTTATCCAGTTATCCAGTTGTATCAAACAGCTATTAACTCCCTCAAGAAGGACTAATTTTCACGATTCAATCTAGACCAGTAAGTTTTGGCATACTATTCAATTAGATAATTCAATTCAATTCAATTCAATTCAATTCAATTTATTGTCATTTGGACCCCTTGAGGTCCAAACGAAATGCCGTTTCTGCAGCCATACATTACAAACAAATAGACCCAAGACACAACATAATTTACATAAACATCCATCACATTGCTGTGATGGAAGGCCAAAAAACTTTTCTCTCCACTGCACTCTCCCCCCCCATGTCAGAGTCAAAGTCAAAGCCCCCGGCGGGCGATGGCGAATTGTCCCGTGGCCATTAAGCCACGTCGGGTAATGCAAGGTCGCGCACCGGGTCTTGGTGTTAGAGCCCCCGGCGCGCGCTCGCAGAGCCCCGCGGCCATTCCAAGCCGCGCGGGGCGATGCTGTAAGGCCCCGCTCCAGGAGCTCTTCAACCCCGCAACTCGGGCGGGAGAAGTCGCCGCTGCGGAAGCCCCGAAAAGCGGTCTCCCTCCAGGGACCCGCGGGCTCCCGGTGCCGTCCGCCAAACCCGCAGTTGCAGGCACCGAATCTCCGGGGGTCGGGCCGAAGCAGCGTCCACCACAGCTCCACCCGCTCTGGACTCGGCCAGCTCCGCGACGGTGAGGTGAGTTCGGCACCAGAGTCCCCGGTCTTCCTGTTGGAGGCCGCTCCTCGTTGCAGCCCCAACGACAACGGAGACCCGACAAAGAAAAGGTCGGGTCTCCCGTGCAGGGAGAGATTTAAAAGTTACCCCCTCCCCCCCCCCCCCACACACATACCCCAACAAAAAATAACAAAAACTACATAAAAACATAGACATAAAATAATAAAAACGCAGACGGACTGCAGAGGCCGCTGCTGACGAGAGCCGCGCCGCCTACCGTCACAGTTAATCCTGCTTCAGCCCAATCTCCAAGTTTCTAAGAAGGCTTATATTGTCCAAGACAATATGAATACCTCTCTCTGCTTTTATTGTTTCTCTTCCCCTCCCCAATATCCATCAGTCCAGTGGCAGAGAAAACGAACACAGACCCCCTCAGCTGGGGACCAAATGCCCTGATGGACATCAGGATCAAACCAATGACTTCTCCAAGGCCTGATGTAGTTTGGCCACACCACGAGCATCGAGGGGAGCTATGGAGGGGTCAGGCAGGCATCAAACCCTGAGCCCTACCTGCACGAGTGTGATTCGCGTTCTGATTCTCAAACATCTGCACGGACTCCCCCACAAACAGGATCTTCTCTGCCACCCTCACTGGGATGTATGAGGGCAGCATCTCAGCTCGCAGTGAAAACTGCTTCAGGGAGGTGGCCAACATGTTCTCCTCTTCGATTAACCGCTGTGGGGAATATACACAAATATTGATAACAGGGACAGCTATATCTTTCCCAAATATTAACACTACTTACAGACATAATTCACCTTCTCATCCCTCATAAAACAATTTGCATTTAGGGTGGCACAGCGGTAGAGTTGCTGCCTTACAGCACCAGAGACCTCAGTTCGATCATGACTACGGGTGCTGTCTGTATGGAGTTTGTACGTTCTCCTTGTGAGCACGTGGGTTTTCCCCGGGTGCTCTGGTTTCCTCCCACACTTCAAAGCTGTGCAGGTTTATAGGTTAATTAGCTTCGGTAAGTTGTAAAATTGTCCCTTGTCTGTGTAGGTTAGTGTACGGGGTGATCGCTGGTGGATGCGGACTTAGTAGGCCAAAGGGTCTGCTTCCACACTGTATCTTTAAAGTCTAAAGTCTATAAGGATCTTTCTGCACCTCCGGATTATGTGGGCCATAATCAAAGGTATAATTTATGGACAGGTTGGCCTGAAAAGTATAAGACTTTAGTAATTGTGAACTGTTGTTAAGCAAAGTACCAACAGAGGTTTTGAGCAAAGCAACAGGCTGTGAGGCTGCTAAACCACCTGATTCTGCTACTTTGCACTGACAATTTAATAACTCTGGCACTGGCCACTCAAATCAGCTGCCCTGGACATTTTAATGACGGTTTTTATTGTATTTTAATGTTGCTGTTTTACCTGCTTTTAACTATTTATACTGTTTCATCAGGGACTGGATTGTTTTTACTGTTATTATGTGTGAAATGTTTAAGTTTCATGTGCGATGCTCCGGTATTCCCTGGGAAACTTCTTCTCATTTTGCACTGTACAATTGTTGCTTTGCAAGATGACAATAAAGGTTGATTGATTGACCCCACCAACACTGTTGCAGTTCATACAATATTGCTGTGGCATCTTTAGCAAGTGGGTCTCAAAGATAGAAGCATAGAAACATAGAAAATAGGTGCAGGAGGAGGCCATTCGGCCCTTCGAGCCAGCACCGCCATTCATTGTGATCATGGCTGATCGTTATTTATCGCAAATAATGCTAACAACTATTTATTTGTTTCTGTGCTACTTCCTGTGACAAAATGCACTGCATTTCAATACATAAACTTTGTTGTGTAAAGTAAAGCAACACACTGAGAAACAGATTGGCCATTAGGACTGTAAACTCTAATCTCACCAGGGACTAACTTACTCCACCAATTTACTGTTGTGTTGTGTCTTTTTAAAATTGCTGTTTTTTTTTCTAATAATGTTATACTGATTCTGTTCTATTCTGTTCGGTAGTTTTTGCACAATCCGCAGGCATTGCCACTTTCATTTCACTGCACATCTTCTTCTTGATGGCTCTTCTCCTCTCCATTCCGTTGATGCCCAGAGCACTCAAGGCTTTGTAGAGCGATTGCCCTGCAAAATACACCACAAGACTTCTAGACCACCCAATCTATTTGTGAAGTCATGAGAAGCTCTGTAGAAATGCAAACTTTTCTTCGCAATTTCAGAGCTATTCCACGACAAGGACAAATGTTTATTCCATCAGCACTGGAAGGGGTTGGTGGGGATGCTGGCGGTGGTGGTAGGGACAGTAGGTTGGCTGCACAGAATGCACATCACCTCAAGCCGGGCCAATTATGGAACCTTTTCATTACAAAGCTCTCCCATAGCTCCCAGAACTGTGAGGCCACTAATGAAAGAGCAACTGGCTCATAGGAGAAGTCCAGCTAACTAAAGACAGCTGACTGGACATCAACTGTGGTACAGCCATTAACCCAGGGCAATTCATCAGTCAATTAATTCTGTTCTTCCGTGCTGTCAGGTCGAATAACTCTGTCAAGTCAGTGTCCCTGACAAACTCAGTTTAAAAATCACAGACATTACAGCAGGGAGGTAGAATGATGGAAAAAAAGTTGATGACATGAACCATTCTGCAAGGAGTGAATATTTTTTAAAGTAGTTTGAATGTGACTGTAGTTCTTGCAAATTCAACCATATCCAAAATCACATACAGATACAATCATTTATACAGAGAGAACTGTAATTAAAGCTAACAAAGATAATGGATATTAGCGTTATTGTGTTGCTTTTATGGTTTGCAAGACCCTGGAGTGAAAGTAGGGTCCTTGCAGCTGATAATGAAATATTTCTTCCATGCATAATTACCTCATATTTAGTTTAGTTTAGAGATACAGCGTGGAAACTGGTCCTTCAGTCCACTGAGTCCGCACTGACCAATGATCACCTGTTCGATGTTATCCCAGTTTTGCATCCCACACATCAAGGGCAATTTATAGAGGCCAATTAACCTACAAACCTGCACATCTTTGGGATGTGGAAGGAACCCGGAGGAAATACACGCGACCACAGGGAGAACGTCCAAACCCCACATAGACAGCACCCGTGGTCCTTACACCAACATTTTCAGCTCTAGTCCACTATAGAGACAAATCACATTACTGTTACAAGCGGTTCTAGTTCACTTACTAATAGGGTTCTCTCTTCTTATGAAGGCTCTTACCAGATCCTGGAGCTCCTTGAGCTGCTTCCCAGTCAAGCCTCGGATTCCCAGATCCTCCTCCTCTTCCTCCTCGGGCTGAGTGCCAACATTCCCAGAGGAAGGCCCCTGCTTGATAAAGAACTCCTCGTACATGTCTAATAAGAGTCCATGCAGCATCCACGCAGACAGCTGTTTGTACATCACACCATGACACACTGCCAGGATCCTGAATTCAGACCGCATGTATCAGAAGATGCTTACCAACACATTAGTTAAAATCAATATTTCGTTATTATGTTAAAAAACAACAAACTGCGGATGCTGGTTTACCAAGGAAAGACACAAAATGCTGCAGTAACTCAGTGAGTCAGGCAGCATCCCTGCAAAAATGGAATGATGACGTTTCGGGTCAGGACCCTTCTTCAGACTTCTTATATATCAGAATTATTTTATTATTATAGTGTTTTTACCTTTCAGCTTATAAATTAGTGTACAAATCCATGAAGCTCTGTGTAGTCTACCACCTGCCTTCCTTGGCACAGTTAATCAGGACCACCTTACCTGCAACATATACCCGCATTGCAACAATGGCTGCACATCAATGGGATGTCATTGGACAAACAAGTTTTTTGTGTCGGCACATTTACATTGATTTTTAAATTTACTTTAACATTTACGGTGCAACACCCGGCATGGTGGCGCAGCGGTAGAGTTGCTACCTTAAAGCGCCACAGTCCTGAGTTTAATCCTGACTATGGGTACATGTCTGTATGGAGTTTGTACGTTCTCCCCGTAACCTGCGTGGGTTTTCTCCGGGACCCTCCCACACTCCAAAGACGTACAGGTTTGTAGGCTATTTGGCTTGGTATAATTGTAAATTGTCCCTAGTGTGTGTAGGATAGTATTAGTGTGCAGGGATCACCGGTCGGCACAGGCCCGATGGGCTGAAGGGCCTGTTTCCGTGCTGTATCAATAAACTAAATTCCAAATTACACCAATCCCCATTGGCCTCACTTTTTTTTTTTTTTAAATCACACTTTTTAAGTCTAAGCTCAACTTTGCTTAATTACTACTTTACTTTTCTTCCCTTCCATGTTTTGAACATTCAGGCCATCCTACAATCTCAGCTGTAGCTATATTTAAGAGGGAGTTAGATGTGGCCCTTGTGGCTAAGGGGATCAGAGGGTATGGAGAGAAGGCAGGTACGGGATACTGAGTTGGATGATCAGCCATGATCATATTGAATGGCGGTGCAGGCTCGAAGGGCCGAATGGCCTACTCCTGCACCTAATTTCTATGCTTCTATGTTTCTATTTATCACTCGGGCTCAGAGAGAATGAAGTTACAGAAATGTCCAAGGCAGTGGATGAGAGATGAAGAGATAGTCTTCTGGTGGACGCGATGTTTGACTATACTGAAAACTGCAATGTCCACCAGGTTCAGGAACAGTTTCTTCCCCACAGCCATCAGGCTATTAAACACAACAACGAATAAGCTCTGAGCTCTGAACTGCAAAAGACTATATTACTATTTGTTATTTGCACTATATTTGTTATTTATTGAACTTTTTCTTTTTTTCCCCGTTATGTATTATATTTAATATTTACATATTCACATATTCTGTTGTGTTGCAGTAAGAATTTCATTGCCCCGTCTGGGACATATGACAATAAAACACTCTTGATTCTTGACTCTACTCGCGTGTAGTATGACTAATTTGACTAGATATCATACAAACAATTGTATCTCGACATACATGACAATGAAAAACCAATATCAATACTAAATCGTTGCTCCATCAGAAACGTAGGTGGCAGAAATGCTTCTGTCAATTTGTCTGGGAATTTTACGATAGCACAATTTATACAGGCCCTACCTACATATCTGCGCTGACAACAATAACCACAAGTCCAAAGGAGCTGCCATCGGAGGTAGTTGAGGCAGTTACTATCACAAAGTTTTAAAAACATTCGGACAGGTACATGGATGGCATTAGAGGACTAGGGGCCAAACACAAGCAGTTGGGACTAGTGCAGTTGGTTGGCATGGACAAGTTGGGCCGAAGAGCCTGTTTCCACATCGTATGACTATGATGTGAGTTTTTGGGTTGGTACCCTTCTTCAGACTCAAGGAAAAGAAAACTTGGCGTGACAAGGCCTGGCAGGTAATAAGATGATGCAGCTGAAGAGAATCTTTTGTCCCACCTAGACATGCATCTATTTCTCCTCTCCCTGTTTGATTATTTTCCCCACATAACTTTAGTGAAAGCAAATTTTATTCCATATGTCAAATTTTGGGGTCGAGATCTGTGAAATCTGTAAGGATTCTGTAAGCATCTGTGAATTACCTGGAGTATTGTGTGCAGTTTTGGTCCCCTAATTTGAGGAAGGACATTCTTGCTATTGAGGGAGTGCATCGTAGGTTTACAATGTTAATTCCCTGGATGGGGGGACTGTCATATGCTGAGAGAATGGATTGATTGGACATGTATACTCTGGAATTTAGAAGGATGAGAGGATATCTTATTGAAACATATATGATTATAAAGGGTTTGGACCCGTTAGAGGCAGGAATGTTCCCGATGTTGGGGTAGTCCAGAACCAGGGGCCACAGTTTAAGAATAAGCGGTAAGCCATTTAGAACGGAGATGAGGAAACACTATTTCACACAGAGAGTTGTGAGTGTGGAATTCTCTGCCTCGGAGGGCGGTGGAGGCCGGTTCTCTGGATACTTTTAAGAGAGAGCTAGATAGGGCTCTTAAAGATAGCGGAGTCAGGGGATATGGGGAGAAAGCAGGAACGGGGTACCGATTAGGAATGATCAGCCATGATCACATTGAATGGTGGTGCTGGCTCGAAGGGCTGAATGGCCTACTGCACCTATTGTCTATTGTCATAATTTACAAAACCCAAACATGGGGGTCACCTGTACTGCTTTCACAATATTAACACGATACACACTTAGATCCAACACTTGCAGACAATGGCAGGAAAACTGTGGTTATTTAAAACGCCCGCTCCCTTACTTCTCCAATGCACTGCGGACTGGCGGAAGTCCTCCACAGCTGTGTTTGTGAACAGTCTCCAGGAGTTGGCAACCATGAATCTAATGGGGTAAAAAAACAAAAACAAAGTGAGACTCAATTATACTGACAAGTTGTTGCTGAAAATTCAATGCTACAATCAAACTATTCTTTGTCATTTTAAGAGGCTTCATTTTAATCCCCTTCTTGAAAATTGCCGCTGTACGGTTCGAGCTATTTTATCTCCTTCTATTTTGCAAAGGCACGGATGCCGAGTAACAGCATGATATTAAATGCATTACACATAGAGCTATCTAGGTTGTCATTCAACATCCACACCTATGCACGGCCCAGCGAGGCATTGGCATAGGGAGGAATAGGTGACTTGGATTAAGTGGATGTGGAGAGGATGTTTCCACTAGTGGGGGAGTCTAGGACTAGAGGTCAGAGCCTCAGAATTAAAGGACGTTCTTTTAGGAAGGAGATGAGGAGGAATTTCTTTAGTCAGAGGGTGGTGAATCTGTGGAATTCTTTGCCACAGAAGACTGTGGAGGCAAAGTCAGTGGATATATTTAAGGCAGAGATAGATAGATTCTTGATTAGTATGGGTGTTTGAGGTTATGGGGAGAAGGCAGGAGAATGGGGTTAGGAGGGAGAGATAGATAAGCCATTATTGAATGGTGGAGTAGACTTGATGGGCCGTATGGCCTAATTCTACTCCTATCACTTATGATCTTATGACATTTTTTTTTAGTGCTTCATTTGAATGACTGAATGAAGATAAAACCAGAACTGCCACATTACTGCTACCATCAGAAAAGACTGAAGCTCCTTCCTCGGGGAATCCAGACAACCAGGTACATTTATCCTGAAACTGTAGTGCAATAGTGAGGGTATTTTGGATGAAACAAAAAAATAAAATGCTTTTTGCATATCTTTCATTAATTTGCACTATGTACTTTTTCATATCTCTCGGTTCCCTCTCCAGACTCAGTCTGAAGAAGGTTCTCAAGCCGAAAAGTCACCTATACCTTTTCTCCAGAGATGCTGCCTGACCCGCTGAGTTATTCCAGCAATTTGGGTCTATCTTCGGTGTAAACCGGCCTCTGCAGTTCCTACACAATTCCTACACAAAATCCCAACCGTTCTCTGGTGTGAAGGATCTCATGGTATTATTTTAAAGAGTGGGAGTGGCCTCTCCTTTGGTGTCCTGATCAATATCTATCCTCCAACCAACCTCAACAAAGTGGAGACACGTGGCACTGCAGATGCTGGAATCTTGAGCAAAATACAAAGTGCTGGGGGAACTCAGCAGGTCAGGCAGCTTCTCTGGAGGGATAGGGCAGACAGCATGTCCAGTCGGGATCCTTCTTTAGGTTGATCCCTAAAATAGATTTGTTAGCCTCTAACATGCTGTTGTTTGTGACAGTTAGTGTGCACAAACTATCGTATATATTCCTCCTAGAAGGTACAGGAGCCTGAAGACTGCAACAACCAGGTTCAGGAATAGCTACTTCCCCACAGCCATCAGGCTATTAAACCTGGCTCGGACAAAACGCTGAACATTAATAGCCCATTATCTGTTTATTTGCACTTTATCAGTTTATTTATTCATGTGTGTATATATTTATATAATGGTATATGGATTTGTAGTCAATGCCTACTATGTTCTGTTGTGCTGAAGCAAAGCAAGAATTTCATTGTCCTATCAGGGAGACATGACTATAAACTCTCTTGAATCTTGAATCGTATGACATTGGTCTGGCTGACTCAACCTGCCATCAGTCGGCGGGGGCGCTGCGAGTCGGCTGCCCTGCCAGCAGCGTGTTCGTTATGGCGACTACGGAGGGTTTATGGCCCCGACCACGGGTGAACAAAGGAGGAGGACTGGCTGAACTTTGTTGCTTTCCACCATAGTGAAGAATGCTGTGGTGGATGTTTGTGTTAAATCTTAATTGTGTGTTCTTTTTAAGTGGATCGCTGCTGGCAAATTCATTTCGTAGCACCTTCGGGTGTATGTGATGAATAAAATTGACTTTGACTTTGATAATGTCCATTCCTAATTGATCTGCGTGTCGTGCTAAATAATTTCCTTGGCTTTGTTCCTTCTCTAAAGGGGACGAGGTCGGATTTCGGAACAACAGGTTATCATTACAAGAATTACATTTTTGAATTACTTTTTAACTGCTTGAATTTAAATTCACCTGCTGCCTTTGTGGAATTTAAACTTAATTTCAGAATAATTTCAGACCAAACATCTTACTTTGTGGCCCACTTCCTTTATTTTACAGTGACCATACTTCAAAATGTATTTAATTGGCAGTAATGCATTTTGAAATATCCTGAAGGGGATAGTAAAGGGGGAAGAGAAATGAAAATTATTTATTTTTGGGCAAGAGCGTGCTACGGGTTTACCTTTAAGAAATCCTTTCGATCGTAATAGGATTTGACAGGCTAGCCTCGGAGAATGTGCTTTCACTTGCAATGAACGTTAATACAAGGCAGTCTCTCCAATAAATCCTATACAAACAAGTTGAAAAGGTGGACTACACGTCTTCCCACCCTGCCCCCTGTAAAGACTCCATCCCCTACTCCCAATTCCTCCGCCTACGCCGCATCTGTTCCCAGGATGAGACATTCCATACCAGGGCATCGGAAATGTCCTCGTTCTTCAGGGAACGGGGATTCCCCTCTGCCACCATAGATGAGGCTCACACCAGGGTCTCATCCATACCCCGTAACACTGCTCTCTCTCCCCATCCCCGCACACGCAACAAGGGCAGAGTCCCTCTGGTCCTCACCTTTCACCCCACCAGCCGGCAAATACAACACATAATCCTCCGCCATTTCCGCCACCTCCAACGTGACCCCACCACTCGCCACATCTTCCCATCTCCCCCCATGTCTGCCTTCCGCAAAGACCGCTCCCTCCGCAACTCCCTCGTCAATTCTTCCCTTCCCTCCCGCACCACCCCCTCCCCGGGCACTTTCCGTTGCAACCGCAAGAAATGCAACACCTGTCCCTTCACCTCCCCCCTCGACTCCATTCAAGGTCCCAAGCAGTCGTTCCAGGTGCGACAAAGGTTCACCTGTATCTCCTCCAACCTCATCTACTGCATCCGCTGCTCTAGATGTCAGCTGATTTACATCGGTGAGACCAAGCGTAGGCTGGGCGATCGTTTCGCCGAACACCTCCGCTCAGTCCGCAATAACCTACCTGACCTCCTGGTGGCTCAGCACTTCAACTCCCCCTCCCATTCCCAATCCGACCTCTCTGTCCTGGGTCTCCTCCATTGCCAGAGTGAGCAACAGCGGAAATTGGAGGAACAAGCACCTCATATTCCGTCTGGGGACCTTGCGTCCTTATGGCATTAACATTGAATTCTCCCAATTTGGCTAGCCCTTGCTGTCTCCTCCCCTTCCTTAACCCTCTAGCTGTCTCCTCCCCCCCTCCCATCCGCCCGCCCTCGGGCTCCTCCTCCTCCCCCCCTTTCCTTCTTTCTTTCCCCCCCCCCCACCCCCCATCAGTCTGAAGAAGGGTTTCGGCCCGAAACGTCGCCTATTTCCTTCGCTCCATAGATGCTGCTGCACCCGCTGAGTTTCCCCAGCAATTTTGTGTACCTTCGATATTCCAGCATCTGCAGTTCCCCTTTGAACAAGTTGAAAAGGTGCTTGGATCCCAGATAACAAATACCACAATATAAAGTTAGGCAGTCAGCAACATTAGTGAACCAAGACCTACCTTTTGAGACTTGATCTGTTCAACTACCACCATAACAGATGGGAACAGCAGCTGAAACTGAGAGGAAAAAAAAAGTAGTCAACTATAGAGTATACATGAAGGGAAGACTTTCATGTACCAGAGGCTAGTTGGCTAGTTACCTGGCCTGAGCCCAAAGGGACCATTAAGTTCAGGTTGGGTCAGGTTTATATGTTGTGTAATATATATAGGTTTTGGTTGGGCCAAGCCAGGTCAATCATTTAAAATATAAAAACATTGTTAATTCAGCTTAGCAAGTCTTTTTTTGCTAATGCATCTCAAAACTGCTTCCACATTCATTATAGTTACTCCATGAAAGGAATGCGATGCTTAAAGTAATTCTGAGGGGGAAAAAAAGTATTTGATCTGGGACTGGTCATATTTCAGTCAGCTTAGGTTAATATTATACCCAAGCTGGCCACCAGCCAGTATTATATCTGAAGAAGGGCCATTCGGCCCTTTGAGCCAGCACCGCCATTCAATGTGATCATGGCTGATCATCCCCAATCAGTACCCCGTTCCTGCCTTCTCCCCATATCCCCTGACTCCACTATCTTGAAGAGCCTTATCTAGCTCTCTCTTGAAAGTATCTAGAGAACCGGCCTCCGAGGCAGAGAATTCCACACTCACAACTCTCTGTGAGAAAAAGTGTTTCCTCGTCTCCGTTCTAAATGGCTTACCCCTTATTCTTAAACTGCGGCCCCTGGTTCTGGACTCCCCCAACATCGGGAACATCTTTCCTGCCTCTAGCGTGTCCAAGCCCTTAACAAGCAGTAGAGTCATAGTGTGGAAACAGGCCCTTCGGCCCAACTCGCCCACACCGGCCAACAATGTCCCAAACCTTAACAATCTTATATGTTTCAACAAGATTCCCTCTCATCCTTCTAAACTCCAGAGTGTACAAGCCCAGCCGCTTCATTCTCTCAGCATTATGACAGTTCCGCCATCCCTGGAATTAACCTTGTAAACCTACTCTGCACTCCCTCAATAGCAAGAATGTCCTTCCTCAAATTAGGGGACCAAACTGCACACAATTCTCCAAGTCCTACCCATGGATGCTGTACCTGAATCTCTTCTGACTACATGCTTTATTGACTATTTACTTTCCACATTAACTCCAGAAATTATTCAGCAAAAACAAAGGCCACTCTTCCCAGACGGGCCTTCATCCTATAATCTAATGAATCTGGAACAGCTTCTATGTACTGTAATTGTAACATGTGCTTACTTGATCCAAGGAGTAGTTGACATGAGAGACGGAGAGGTGCGGGTCTGCCAAGAACTGGAAGTAAACATAGAGATAATATATTATCTTGATGATGCCAGAAAAGTACATTGCTTCGTTAGAAAAATACAGGCATTTGAATAATATTACCCCTCAAACAATATCACTGTGACAGAAAATCTGGTCATTTATCTCACTGTCTTTCTGCAGAATAAGCTGAATGCAAAAAGCAATTAACTGGCTATAAGCTACACTTGTATAAAAAACTGGCCGACCCTAAACGTCACCCATTCCTTCTCTCCAGAGATGCTGCCCATCCCGCTGAGTTACTCCAGCATTTTGTGGCGATCTTCACAATAAACTGGCTGCTCTTTGTCTATCTTCCTCACTTATTTCTACATCTTAAAGTATTTCATGTAACGTCATTCATGAGGAGTACAATTATGCAGATGGAGGGAAGTATGTTGGCCAAATTACCAGAAGATCCTCCCCCCCCGCCCCTTTTTTTGAGTTGTATTATAGGATCTTCAACTTTGTGGCTGCTTTTGATTCATTTTTCTGCAACATTCCAGTAAAGGTGAAGACAATTACCTCCTGCTCCAAGTCAAGCAACGCTTGCCTGTAGGGCTGCAGCAACGAGTCTAGTCCGGTACAAAAGGCACGAAGGTAGATTCCGTGCAGCCCAGTCTGGCCCTGCGGGGAAGGGTTGTACTCCTGCAACACAAGATTCACCGTGACAAGCTAATCCAAGAAAGGTCGGATGAATGAAAAAAGATAAAAGCATTTCTGGAGGATGGCTACGAATAGAACTATTGCTGCTCCGGTGGACATTGTGGGTTGGTTGTGCAAATGGTCTAATTATACAATGAAATTTCCTTGTATTTTGAAAAGGTGACAGTCTTGTTCCACTCTACTCAGGATTCTAAAACAAAAATGTTCCTGTCATGTAAAGTGGCATTTTGAATAGAACATTGAATAGCTAGACACGTGTTGTGAAACCAGGTGATCTTTATAGACAATAGGTGCAGGAGTAGGCCATTCGGCCCTTCGAGCCAGCACCGCCATTCAATGTGATCATTGCTGATCATCCCCAATCAGTTCCTGCCTTCTCCCCATATCCCCTGACTCCACTATCTTTAAGAGCCCTATCTAGCTCTCTCTTTATTGTGTTAAACAGAACAGCTCACACACGACTGGGGATGGTTCTCCCAGAGTTCTATATATATATAGATATCAGGGCACACCCCTAAGCCATTTAACGACTTCTTCCCGCTAAACACAGTCACGTGACCCTGCCAGTCCTAGGGGCGAGGGGTCGCCCAGTAGGTGGCCTAGCCTCCAGGTGGCACCACTATTGTAACATTTGGCTGTACAGCATTCTAACGGGACAATCAAATGAGAGGGAGAGCCACGAAAAATAGGAACATTGTTAAACAGGCAAATGGGCTGCCAGTTACATACGGGTCCTGAATACTCAAGTCAGGAAATTATATTGAGATTGCACAAAAACAAGGCATGGTGGAAATTTAATGAGGATTGTGCAGTTCTTGCCTTCAGGGAAAGACATTATTGCATAGTCCACAATGAAGGATAATATGGGTATGAGAAACTCAATTGCAATATTAAAAACATAAACTGTGGGTTGGGAGATTGCAACCTTCACGTGGTTCGCCCTGTATCAACGAATGCAATCAACCTGGCGTGCACAATCAAATAAGATCAAATAGTACAAGTTGTCCTACAACTTTCAGCTGTGCATGTCATACACAAGAAGAACATATACTGTTTGGGCCAAATGGTCCTTTTCTTAGCTGAAGATTCCATGCACTTGTCTATTAGTTAGTGGGAATATTTACAAATAAATTATCAGAGGAAGAATTGTATGGAACACTTCACCATTGATCAGTAGCCATAGAACCCACCTGCTGAACATGGCCGGTATACTGTTCAACAAACTCTGTAAAGCGGATGTAGTCAGTGCCTAACTTGCACAATCGATTTAAGACACTGCTCTCACTTGGATGAAGGAAAGGCAGATCCTGAGATACCTAGATGCAAACAGATACCTGTTAATTTGGAACATAGTACATAGATGATACAGCACTTCCTATTTGTCTGAAGAAGGGTCCCGACCAGAAACATCGTCTGTCTGCCCACTTCTCTCCACAAACGCTGCCCAACCTGTTGAGTTCCTCCAGAGTTTGTTTTTGCATTGGCTTGGTGGCTCCAATAGACAATAGGTGCAGGAGTAGGCCATTCGGCCCTTCGAGCCAGCACCGCCATTCAATGTGATCATGGCTGATCATCCCCAATCAGTACCCCGTTCCTGCACTCTCCCCATATCCCCTGACTCTGCTATTTTTAAGGGCCCTAACTAGCTCTCTCTTGAAAGCTCCAGTAACAAACATTTCAAGCAGTTTTATTTGGAGAGATTACTGGAATCATTGACTTGTTCAAGACAATAATACACGTTCTATGTTTGTTCTAACAGCTTTGGATCGTCTAGAAATTACCTAAAACTTTGAGCTAATAAGTATATAACATATGAACGGATCAATTTTGTCCATCCAAACCAACAAGTCCAACATATAAATTGCTGGCTGAATGATTCTGGAGTTTTGGCTAGATTAGTCCACATAGAAATAGGAACAGAGTGCCCAATCCATTCAATTAGGTTGTGGCGTGCCTTTCACTTCACCCCTTTGTGCCCTGCACACCATATCATTTGATTCCCATTCCCGAACTAGATGATCACAAGGAACTGTAGATACCCAGCATGAATCTTGAGCAAAACACAAAGTGCTGAAGTAACTCAACAGGCAGCATCATTGGAGGGATTGACAGATGACATTTTGGGTCAGGACCCTTCTTCAGACTGAATGCAGTAGGGGATAGAAAGCTGGAAAAGAAATGGGGGCAGCAACTAACTGGCAGACCATTCTTGGGATGGATTATACTTAGTTACAAATTAGTCCTGCACTTAACTTTCCCAGACAATACTTAGGTCTCTCTTTGTGTGTTCAGTCTAAGGTAGACTTTAAACATGTTTAAAGTCAAATCAAATTAAGTATGAAGCCAAGAGCTGCAATTATGGAGAGGGTAGACCATGCAACATCTTTTGGTCTGACAACTGCACAAGGATGGCACAGGCGCAGGTTGGAAACTTGTCAAGATCAGCTCACAAGCTTTGATGGTCCCATCAAAAGGAAGAACTGACTTGATGAACAAAAGGTGACAATGATTTCAAGAGGTAGTTGAGGCTGAGACTATCCCAACATTTAAGAAATAGTTAAACAGGTACATGAATTGGACAGGTTTGGAGGGATTCCCCTCCCTCCCCTTTCCCCCTTCCCTCTCTCTTGCCCCTTTCCCTTGCTCCCTTCCCTCTCTCTTACCCCCTTTTCTCTCTCTTGCCCCTTCCCTCTCTCTTACCGCCTTCCCTCTCCCCTGCCCCCTCCCCTCTCCCTTGCCCCCTCCCCTCTCCCTTGCTCCCTTCCCTCTCTCTCACCCCCTCCCCTCTCCCTTGACCTCCCCTCTCCCTTGCCCCCTTTTCTCTCTCTTGTCCCCTCCTCTCCCTTGCCCCCTTCCCTCTCTCTTACCCCCTCCCCTCTCCTCTCCCTTGCCCCCTTCCCTCTCCCTTGCCCCCACCGCTCTCCTTTGCCCCCTCCCCTCTCCCTTGCCCCCTTTTCTCTCTCTTGCCCCCTCCCCTCTCCCTTGCCCCATTCCCTTTCCCTTGCCCCCTTCCCTCTCTTTTGCCCCCTTCTCTCTCCTTTGTTCAAGTGTTCAAGTGAGTTTATTGTCATGTGTCCCTGTATAGGACAATAACATTCTTGCTTTGCTTCAGCAGACAGAACATAGTAGGCATTTACTACAAAACAGATAAATGTGTCCATATACCATAATATAAATATATACAACACATGAATAAATAAACTGAAAAGTGCAAATAACAGAAAATAGGTTATTAATAATCAGAGTTTTGTCCCCTCCCCTCTCCCTTGCCCCCTTTTCTCTCTCTTGCCCCTTCCCTCTCTTACCCCCTCCCCCCTCTCCATTACCCCCTCCCCTCTCCATTGCCCCCTTTTCTCTCCCTTACCCCCCTCCCCTCTCCCTTGCCCCCTCTCTCTCACCCCCTCCCGTTGCCATGGCGCCGGCAGGCCCGCCCTCACCTGCAGGCCGCTGCGCTTGTTCCAGGTGAAGATGCTGCCCGGGTATCCGCTGAGAGCCAGCAGCAGCTCGTGAATCATGATGGACCCCCGCAATCCTCCACCAAAAGCAATGCACAAAACCAAAGATCCTCTGCTATAAGACCTTTGCAGAGATCGGTTTAACTCCGACAAAAGCAGCCAGCATCTCCACCGGCCGCCATGTTTGTGACTGGCGCCAAATTGTCCAAAATGGCGGCGCGCTCGGTCGCCATATTTTCTCCTGGCAACCGGCGCCATCTTTGTTGCTGGCAGTTTCCCCATCCATTCCTCCAGGACGGCGGCCATCTTTCATATTGGCAGAGGTCAGTAATAATAATAATAATGGATGGGATTTATATAGCGCCTTTCTAATACTCAAGGCGCTTTACATCGCATTATTCATTCACTCCTCAGTCACACTCGGTGGTGGTAAGCTACTTCTGTAGCCACAGCTGCCCTGGGGCAGACTGACGGAAGCGTGGCTGCCAATCTGCGCCTACGGCCCCTCCGATCACTCACACACATTCACACACAGGCAAAGGTGGGTGAAGTGTCTTGCCCAAGGACACAACGACAGTATGCACTCCAAGCGGGATTCGAACCGGCTACCTTCCGGTTGCCAGCCGAACACTTAGCCCATTGTGCCATCTGTCGTCCCGACAGTCCAGTAGGCAGTCACTTGACATAAAGAATAATAATACATTTTATTTATGGGCGTCTTTCAAGAGTCTCAAGGACACCTTACAAAAATTTAGCAAGTAGAGGAAAAACATGTAAGGGGAATGAAATAAATAGTAGAGACATGACTAGTACACAAATTAAAGACAGAATTCAATTCAAAACACAATATGAGGCAATTCAAGCACAGGTGGCTTGGACTTCTATGGATTCTGATGGACACAAAATGCTGGAGTAACTCAGTAGGTCAGGTAGCATCTTTGGAGAGAAGGAATAGGTGACGTTTTGGGTCGAGCCCCTTCTTCAGACTGAGAGTCAGGGGAAAGGGAAACAAGAGATATAGTTCAAGTTCAAATGTTCAAGTGAGTTTATTGTCATGCTATCCAGATGGTGATATAGAGAGATATAGAACAAAAGAATGAAAGATATGGTTCTGAGATGGAGAAGTAGACCAATGTGGGACATAGAAACATAGAAACATAGAAAATAGGTGCAGGAGTAGGCCATTCGGCCCTTCGAGCCTGCACCGCCATTCATTATGATCATGGCTGATCATCCAACTCAGTATCCCATCCCTGCCTTCTCTCCATACCCCCCTGATCCCTTTAGCCACAAGGGCTACATCTAACTCCCTCTTAAATATAGCCAATGAACTGTGGCCTCAACTACCTTCTGTGGCAGAGAATTCCACAGATTCACCAGTCTCTGTGTAAACTTCACAAGTCCGATTGCCAGTATGCAGGTTCTTCAAACACGTCTGCCCACAATGGTGGTCAGCGCTGAACTAACGTGCGCAAGTGAAAACCGCGCGAAACAAGCGGCCCCTCCCGAGTCACGTGACCGCGGCTTCTGAACACCGGGTTCGATCCCTGCGTACGCCAGCAGGCGCCGCTACAGGCTTGGACTGCTATGGATTCTGAAGGACACAAAATGCTGCAGTAACTCAGTGGGTCAGGCAGCATCTTTAGAGAAAAGGAATAGGTGACGTTTTGGGTCGAGCCCCTTCTTCAGACTGAGAGTCAGGGGAAAGGAAAACAAGAGATATAGATGGTGATATAGAAAGATATAGAACAAAAGAATGAAATATATGGTCCTGAGATGGAGAAGTGGGCCAAAGTGGGACCTGCAGACACAGGCTGTGAACACCAGAGCGGCTGAGTGGGTAGTTTTGTGAGATGCCACCCATATTCCTTCCTGCCAGTAACTTTGGGTTGACACAAAAAGCTGGAGTAACTCAGCCGGACAGGCAGCATCTCTGGAAAGAAGGAATGGGTGACATTTCGGGTCAAGACCCTTCGTCAGACAGTCTGAAGAAGGGTCTCGACCCAAAACGTCACCCATTCCGTTTCTTCCGAGATGCTGCCTGTCCGGCTGATTTACTCCAGTGTTTTGTGCCTATCTTCAGTTTAAAACAGCAGTTTGGCCGAATGGCCCACTCATGCACCTATTGTCTATTGTCTATTGTACAGTATATCTGATGTGTTTGGATAGCATGCAAAACAAAGCTCGTTGCTGTACCTTGGTACATGTGACAATAATCAACCTAAATTGTAAACTAGAGTGTAATGCAGATCTTCCAACCTACCTCATTGTAAACCTTGCTCTCTTTCTCTGTAACTCTAACACTATTGGGGCGGCACGGTGGCGTAGCGGTAGAGTTGTTGCCTTACAGCGAATGCAGCGCCGGAGACCTGGTTCGATACTGACTACAGGTGCTGTCTGTACGGAGTTTGTACCTTCTCCCCGTGACCTGCGTGGGTTTTCTCAGAGATCTTCGGTTTTCTCCCACACTCCAAAGACGTACAGGTTTCCCGGGTCTCTGGCACTGCAAGCACTGGAAGGCAGCAACTCTAATGTTGCACCACCCTGCTACCCAATTATATAAAATATTGCTAATACCCACCTCCAGTTCGACTGACGTAGAAGATTAGCCATGATCCTGATAACAGAATAGGCTTGAGGCCTACCACTGCTTCATACCATGCATTCTTATATATAATTCATTGTCCAACCACAGGCTTGATTTAGAAACTTTTATTTTTATGATAGGAGGGAAAATATTAAATTTAAATATTATATTTATTTAATTTATTTTTTTTACTGTCCTAGTTTGTTTTGAAGAGGATTTTCTCCGGCTTTTGGATAAACTTGCATTGCAGTTTGGCCTTGCAGCAGGCGGAGCTTTCCAACGCTTCCGAAGGCTTTGCCACCTCGTCCCACACTCCCAGTTTGGTGTCCAACAGGAAGGCGTTTTTGTTCACGGCGTATTCCTTCACATTGCCGTCTTCGGCCACGGAGGTCCCGCCACAGACGAAGACTAGGTTGCGGATGGTGGTCATGGCGTTGCACACCTCCAGCTTGGTGGCGTTCGGGAGCAAGGGGATGCGCTTGGTCAGCTTGGTGGCCTTGAAATTCTGCAAGTTCACCTCGATGGTGTGCTTGTGGCTCTGCACGTAGAGCGTGGAGTCCCCTTGGAAGGAGACCACGGGCCTGTGTTTGAACTCTATGGGGAAAGTCAAGCTCTGCTTCACCTCGCCCGTTATAGTGTCGAAACAGTCCACAATCCCAACCCTGGTGATCCTGTCGTTGATCATGCACCTGCCCGTTGCGATGTAGATGTATCTATCCCCTTTAGTCACAACCTCAGCACAGTCCATGGGGACACTCATCCTTCCGACGGTTGTCCACTTCTCCTTTTTCTCATCGTAGCGATAGATGGTGGAGATGTACTTCCTGGGGGCCACACTGCCCCCGACCGTGTACACTATCCCATTGCACGCTATCATGGAATGGAAGACCAGTCCGAGTGGAAGGTCAGGCAGCTTGCACCAGGCGCTTTTGTCCAGGTCATACCTCCACGCCGACTTCAGACTGGCGTTTTGCTCATTGGTGCCTCCCGTCACGTACAGGTACTTCCTGTTGCAGACTGCCCCCAAGGCAGCGGCTCGATAAGGCATGGGGGTGACCTTGAGCCACTTGTTCTCATCAATCACGTAGGCGTAGACTGCGTTGCGGAAACCGCCGTCACTGCTTTGGCCGCCCACGACTAGCACAACATCCATCAGGGCGCCTTTCCTCTGGTACTGCAAGAGGCTGTTGATGTGCTCCTGTTTGCGGTGGCTGAGCACGTCCACTATGGCCAACATGCAGGTGGTGTTGTTCTTGACCAACAGCTCTTCGCTGCTGACCTCGGCGAGCAGATCGTCGGTGACGCCGTTCAGGTAGATGTTGGTGAACAGCTTCTGAAAATTGCTCCTCCTGCGCTCTAAGTCGTGGTTCGTCCACCTTACTGTGGTCAGCAGCACCTGGTCCTCGCTGGCAGCGTGGAGGTCCTCATCCTTGACCAGCCTGAGCAAGACGTGGTAGGGGCACTCCACAAATTCCTTCGTCTCACTCAAATCGAAGAATTGCTCTTTCAGGTAGCTGTACACGGTGGCTGCCAAATCAGGTAAGTCGTAGGTCTCAGCCAACATGAGAGTGTACATGTAATTTTGTTTGTCGAGTACAACCTCTAAATACTCCACGCAATGGGACTTGAGACGTTTTATCATGAAGTACTTGGCGCCCTTGAGTAGATCCTCCACATTCTTGTCCGCTATGATGATCTTACCCGTGTAGAAGTATTCCAACAGCTGTTCTACCGATACCGGGCTCATGTAGTCAATGTCAATGGTGACGGACAACTCGTCTGATGGCTGGATATTGCAACTGTGGATTAAGTCCTTGACGTAGGGACTGACGGCGGTGAGAATGTTCTGGTGGGCCGAAAACGAATGGGAGCCCACGTTGATGACAACATCGCAACACTCTTTCTTCTGTCTTTGGGCATTGAGAGCTTGCAAGATGAAGGCACTGTGCTTATGGTCATCAAATTCCAGCTTCATCCTCCAATAAGCAAGGTGGCTCTGAGGCTACGCCGCAGAGCCTCTTAAGAAAAGAACCTCTTGTAACCAGGAAGTGACTCAACAAGGAAGGTCTTGATCTCACAATACTTGTGTGTGTTCCTTATAATCCATCAGTAGAATCTTTGTGATAATTCTTCAGGCCAATGTTCAGCACAATGGAGCAGCTGGTCGAGCCACTACCTCAGCGCCAGAGACCCGGGATCGACCCTGATCGCGGCTGCTGTCTGTGTTGAGTTTGCACGTTCTTCCCAAGACTGCATGGGTTTCCTCCGGGTGCCCCATTTGCCTCCCAAATCCCAAAGACGTGGGCGGGGTTGTGGGTTAATTGACTCTGCAGATTGCCCCAAATGTGTAAGGAGTGGATGCAAAAATGTGACAACATGTGAACGGGTGATCGATGGTCAGCGTGGACTTGGTGGATCTACGGGTCTGTTTCCATGTTGTGTCTCTAAAATAAATGTATTATTAAACAAGAGGCTGGATCGCCTGATCCATACTATGTGTTCCTTGGAGGGTAGGAAAGGTCTTTGACCTCCCTACCATCGAGGGGATTTATCGCAGTCGCTGCCTCAAAAAGGCTGGCAGTATCATCAAAGACCCACAACATCCTGGCCACACACTCATCTCCATGCTACCTTCAGGTAGAAGGTACAGGAGCCTGAAGACTGCAACAAACAGGTTCAGGAATAGCTACTTCCCCACAGCCATCAGGCTATTAAACCTGGCTCGAACAAAACTGACTATTAATAACCAATTATCTGTTATTTGCACTTTATCAGTTTATTTATTCATGTGTGTATATATTTATATCATGGTATATGGACACATTTATCTGTTTTGTAGTCAATGCCTACTATGTTCTGTGTGCTGAAGCAAAGCAAGAATTTCATTGTCTTATCAGGGACACATGACAATAAACTCACTTGAACTTGAACTTGAACTTGAACTTGAATTTGAATGACCTATTTCACCAGGGTCAACTCTGATTGTGCAACAGATTCTCAGCAGTGTTGGGGACTCATAGAATGTTGGAAATTATTATCCACACCTTTTGCTACATTCCACCACATCTTTCAACCACATTTGGAGTCCAGTGCTAAAATAGGAAACTCCTGACTCTGTTGTAAAGTAAGAAACACAGCCGCCAGTTTAAGCGTAGCAAGCTCACCCCAAATAACAAATGGCCACATGTTCCCGGGATGGCGGGACTGTCATTTGCTGAGAGAATGGAGCAGCTGGGCTTGTACACTCTGGCGTTTAGAAGGATGAGAGGATATCTCATTGAAACATGCAAGATTGTTAAGGGCTTGGACACACACGCTATAGGCAGGAAACATGTTGGGGGAGACCAGAACCAGGGGCCACAGTTTAAGAATAAGGAGTAAGCCATTTAGAACGGAGACGAGGAAACACCTTTTCTTATAGAGAGTGGTGAGTCTGTGGAATTCTCTGCCTCAGTGGGCGGTGGAGGCGGGTTCTCTGGATGCTTTCAAGCGAGAGCTAGATAGGGCTCTTAAAAATAGTGGAGTCGGGGGATATGGGGAGAAGGCTGGAACGGGGTACTGATTGGGGATGATCAGCCATGATCACATTGAAGGGTCGAATGGCCTACTCCTGCACCTATTGTCTATTGTCTATTGTTCTGCCCTAGGCACTGGTTGAGGGGTAGATATTACGAGAACATTAAGGCTAACTTTGAACATCTTTGCCCTCATATTTGACCACACTCTTACTCAACAGGCTATTTACGGCATCCAATCAATCTACCGTCCAACAAATCTTGCAGGAGGTGACCAGAGTATCTGGAAGAAACCCATGCAGTCACAGGGAGAACATGCAAACTCCACTCAGACATGACTGGGAGTCAGGATCGAACCCGGATTGCTGCCCCTGTGAGACAACAGCCCTGCCATCTGTGCTTACAGTCGAGGAAAACTGCCCTCCTTATCAGTCTGACCTGAACATAACTCCTGACTCAAACCAAAGTTTGTCTATTGACTGAACTCTGAGGTGGATTAACAGGCCACAGGGTTGCATTAAGTGATTTAAGGATGGCCACCACGTTATGTCTGAGGAAGTGTTTCGGCCCGAAACGTTGCCTATTTCCTTCGCTCCATAGATGCTGCCTCACCCGCTGAGTTTCTCCAGCATTTTTGTCTACCTTCGATTTTTCCAGCATCTGCAGTTCCTTCTTAGACCACGTTATGTCATTGTGTTTGTCATGTCTTTCAAATCTTTTATTTTTGAATCAATCCCTCACTGTGCAAATGGGTGGTGAAGCATAAGGTTTGAAAGGCATGTAATGGCAGATATATTTCTGACACTTGGACAAAAGATAATTTTATTTTGAAATCAGTACCACCCCGCCTGTAATAGTGTTGTTCTGCTCCAAAACATTGAAATCTAGACTCTTGGACAGAATGCTTTAGAAGAAATAGGATAGCATATTTAATGTTGAATTTTTCCATAGGACACTGGAATATACACACAGAACAGGGTAAATTACACAGGAATGGTTCGATGTGGTAGGATTGTCGACAACTCTTGGTTTATTTATAATATATCCACCAGATCTTTAAACTCTCTTCATTTAGCCGATGAAAATAGAAATGATTTTGTCCGATCTCTATACACATTTAAACAGAAAGTAATTGCATTTCGAACTCAGGCAGTTACAGGTCCTCCAAATCCTGGGTCCTTTTCTCACTGCACACATGTCTCCGATGTTACACTGGAAATAGAGAAACGGAGAGATTCCGGTTAGAGATATTGGTGCGAGCAGAATTCTTTTACAAGGATGCATTTTTCAGGATGCAGTGTTTGATCTGTGCTTGGGCCAGCATTTGTTGTTCAACTCGTAAAAGAAAGTATCTCCACTTACTAACAACACAAAACAGAGCGGGTTAATACTGGTTAATACACAAAAGGACACAAAGTGCTGGAGTAACTCAGCTAGTCAGGCAGCATCTCTGGAGAACATGGATAGGCGATGTTTCAGGTCGAGACCCTTCTTCAGACACACTCAGAAACTTGTTCAAAAGGGAACTGCAGATGCTGGAATATCGAAGGTACACAAAATTGCTGGGGAAACTCAGCGGGTGCAGCAGCATCTATGGAGCGAAGGAAATAGGCGACGTTTCGGGCCGAAACCCTTCTTCAGTCCGGCCCGTTTCGGCCCGAAACGTCGCCTATTTCCTTCGCTCCATAGATGCTGCTGCACCCGCTGAGTTTCCCCAGCAATTTTGTGTACACTCAGAAATTTCCTTAGATTCACTCTGGAGAAGGGTCTGGACCATAAACCCCATCTAACCATGATCTGTCTGACCCGCTGAGTTACTCCAGCACTTTGTCTCTTTTTGTATATCAACCAGCACCTGCAGATCTTTGTTTCTCCAAAAACAGAGCGCTAGGCCAAACAAAAGCTTCAAACTAGAGGTATAGGACCCTGCACATGCTGGAAACCTGAGACAAAAACAAAGTGCTGGAGGAACTTTCCCGTGCAGGCAGCATCTGTAGAGGGAAATAGACAGACAATCCTTTGGACTCTTTTCAGACCAAAAAATTCAAACCCTATTAAAAAGGTAATCGGCGAGACCGAGCGCAGGCTTGGCGATCGCTTCGCCCAACACCGCCACTCAGTTCACAATAACCAACCTGATCTCCCGGTGGCTCAGCACTTCAACTCCCCCCCACCCCCCATTCCGAATCCGACCTTTCTGACCTGTGCCTCCTCCATTGCCAGAGTGAGGCCCACCGCAAATTGGAGGAGCAGCACCTCATATTTCGCTTGGGTAGTTTACACCCCTGCGGTATGAACATTGAATTCTCCAATTTCAGGTAGTCCCTGCTTTCTCCCTCCTTCCCCTCCCCTTCCCAGCTCTCCCACAGCCTACTGTCTCTGTCTCTTCCTTTCTTTTTCCCGCTCCTCCCCCCCCCAAACATCAATCTGAAGAAGGGCCTCGACCCGAAACTTCGCCTATTCCTTCTCTCCATAGATGCTGCCTCTCCCACTGAGATCCTCCAGCATTTTTGTCTACCTTCGATTTTTGCCAGCGTCTGCAGTTCTTTCTTAAACACAAGATGTTTGTCCAATGTTTCTGTTGAATGACTTTTGAGATCAAGTTCTCCCGAATAAAGATACGGAGATACTGGGCAAAATGGTTCTAACAATGGAAGGTTGTTAGAGTAGCTATTGGATTAGTAGGATACCACAGCACAGTGTGGCACAGCAAAGAGTGTTGCCGCCTCACAGCACCAGTGACATGGGTTCAATCCTGACCGCCAGTGTTCTTTATGTGGAGTTTGCACGTTCTAGCTGTGACTGTCTCTAATTTCTGCTTGGCTGCCCTAATGTCCTCCCCCAGCCCAGGCACATTTAGTGTAGGTTGATGGGCTACAGTTAATTGCCACTTGTGTAAGTGAGTTGTGAAAGGAATCAGCAGAAGAACAAATTGATGGGGACACGAGAGAGAATGAGTGGGGGAAATGCAACTCTCGAGGTTGTTCTGAGACCAGGCTGATTCCCACCAGACCGAGAGACTCCTTCTTTAGTTTAGTTTAGAGATACAGCGCGGAAACAGGCCCAACCAGTCCACACCAACCAGCGATCCCCGCACATCAACACTATCTCACCCACGCCAAGTAGCCAATTAACCTACAAACTTGTATGTCTTGGCAGTGTGGGAGGAAACCAAATATCTCTACGGGTGCTGTCTGTACGGAGTTTGCACGTTCTTCTCGTGACCTGCGTGGGTTTTCTCCGAGATCTTCACTTTCCCCCCACACTCCAAAGACGTGCAGGTTTGTATGTTAATTGGCTTGGTAAATGTAAAAATTGTCCCTAGTGTGTGTGTGTGTGTGGGATGGTGTTAATATGCGGGGGATCGCTGGTCGGCGCGGGCCCGGTGGGCCGAAGGGCCTGTTTCTGTGCTGTATCTCTAAACTAAACTAATCTCGGAGAAAACCCACGCGGTCACAGGGAGAACGTACAAACTCTGTGCAGGCAGCACCCGTAGTCGGGTTTGAACCCGGGTCTCTGGCGCTGCAAGCACAGTAAGGCAGCAACTCTACCGCTGCGCCACGGTGGCCACCCATAATATCATCAGCAGAGTCTACAACAGGAGGGAACTGGAGGAAAGAATGTGTGGATCTGAAAATTGAAGATTGAGGAAATAAGATGAAGCTAGCTTAACAAACAGATGTTCATTACTTGACGTTAAATTGATCCCAAATAGTGACATTCTTCCAATGAGCCTAACGCCAGATTTTATAATTTGAATACTCTGGACAACAATAAAATCAGCAATAATAATTCCTAATTTACATTTTAATGACTGAAAAATATTAACTTATCTTAAATGTGACCATCAGTTTGTTGCTCAGACCATTGCACAATCCTGGTATCTGATCGGTTTCTAAATGAACTTAGTATGATCTATAATCATTTGCACCCTGGGGAGTAATATTGGTTATCAAAGCTGTGAAAGAATAATCTGTAGCATCTGTTTTAGTAATTAGTGTTCTGCTGCTCTAGTTCTTTGTGTATTGTTTTATTTTGTCTTCTCCTGGGAGATGCCAGCTTTCACATGGCTACAGTGCTCAAGAAGGAACTGCAGATGCTGGAAAATCGAAGGTAATCGAAGATGTCGCTGTTCAGGGCCTGTTTCCACACTGTATCTCTAAACTAAACCAAGCAGATCTTTCCCTCCCTCTCTTTATTTAGAGGGGGGGGGGGGAGGAATTATATATTTTATTTAGCTGTCGATATATTATTTTACATAGAAGTTTGCTCTGGATTGCCCTGCTCCTGATTTCTTCCCATTTTTGCATTTAATCAGGGTTGGTTAATGAGATATAAATGATTTGTCCCATTGTCTTTTGAAGGCCCAGGTGGCACTCATTTGCTCTCACTGGGGTGCCATCAGCCAGTTAAACTGCAGTGGTAAACATATTTTTGGACATTAGGGGAACTGAGAGATATGGAGTTATTATGAGAAAGCATTCATTCTGAGGTAAAAGACCAGCTGCGATCTAACCGAATGCCAGAACAGGCCAACGTTGCTCCCATTTCTACCGTTTAAAACACAATTGAACTAGCAAGTCTGGAAAGCGTTCAACATTTAGACAGGAACATGCCTAATGCAGCAAGATTCAGGGCCCTCAGATCCAAGTTGAGTTTATTGTCACATGTACAAATATGATGAGGTATAAGTAATAATAATAATAATGGATGGGATTTATATAGCGCCTTTCTAATACTCAAGGCGCTTTACATCGCATTATTCATTCACTCCTCAGTCACACTCGGTGGTGGTATAAGCTACTTCTGTAGCCACAGCTGCCCTGGGGCAGACTGATGGAAGCGTGGCTGCCAATCTGCGCCTACGGCCCCTCTGACCACCACCAATCACTCACACACATTCACACACAGGCAAAGGTGGGTGAAGTGTCTTGCCCAAGGACACAACGACAGTATGCACTCCAAGCGGGATTCGAACCGGCTACCTTCCGGTTGCCAGCCGAACACTTAGCCCATTGTGCCATCTGTCGTCATCTGAAGTAATGGCTTTACTAGCAAGTGTCTGTGGAATTCTCGGCCTCAGAGGGCGGTGGAGGCAGGTTCTCTGGATGCTTTCAAGAGAGAGCTAGATAGGGCTCTTAAAAATAGCGGAGTCATGGGGATATGGGGAGAAGGCAGGAACGGGGTACTGATTGGGGATGATCAGCCACAATCACATTGAATGGCGGTGCTGGCTCGAAGGGCCGAATGGCCTACTCCTGCACCTATTTTCAGTCACAGTTTAAGGATAAGGGGGGACGAGATGAGAAAAACATTTTTCACACAGAGAGTGGTGAATCTCTGGAATTCTCTGCCACAGAAGGTAATTGAGGCCCGTTCATTGGCTATATTTAAGAGGGAGTTAGATGTGGCCCTTGTGGCTAAAGGGATCAGGGGGTATGGAGAGAAGGCAGGTACAGGATACTGAGTTGGATGATCAGCCATGATCATATTGAATGGCGGTGCAGGCTCGAAGGGCCGAATGGCCTACTCCTGCACCTATTGTCTATTGTCTATCCAAAGAAAGTTACTGAAACTGGAGCTTTACAACCACACCTCTATGTTACATGGTAGACAACTCAGCGGGTGAGGCAGCATCTATGGAGCGAAGGAAATAGGCAACGTTTCGGGCCGAAACCCTTCTTCAGACTGATGTAACCTCTCTGTTACATAATCTTAACCAGTTCAACAATAGCGATACTTATTGTGGCTCTCAACATCTCTACGGCAGCCAGCGTAAAAAAAAAGTCTTCTCATGGGAAATATGCACTGTGATAGTTGATAATCTTGTTTGGTGGAGAATCTTGTCCCTGCTATTTAGATTAAACGCTGGCCGGTATTGACTACTGATGGCACAATGGGCTAAGTGTTCGGCTGGCAACCGGAAGGTAGCCGGTTCGAATCCCGCTTGGAGTGCATACTGTCGTTGTGTCCTTGGGCAAGACACTTCACCCGCCTTTGCCTGTGTGTGAATGTGTGTGAGTGATTGGTGGTGGTCGGAGGGGCCGTAGGCGAAGATTGGCAGCCACGCTTCCGTCAGTCTGCCCCAGGGCAGCTGTGGCTACAGAAGTAGCTTACCACCACCGAGTGTGACTGAGGAGTGAATGAATAATGCGATGTAAAGCGCCTTGAGTATTAGAAAGGCGCTATATAAATCCCATCCATTATTATTATTATTACTGTACCAAAGGTAGACAGAAGTGCTGGAGAAACTCAGCGGGTGCGGCAGCATCTATGGAGCGAAGGAAATAGGCAACGTTTCGGGCCGAAACCCAAAGGAAATAGGCAACGTTTCGGGTCGAAACCCGAAGGGTTTCGGGACGAAACGTTGCCTATTTCCTTCGCTCCATAGATGCTGCTGCACCCGCTGAGTTCCTCCAGCATTTTTGTCTACCCTAGAATGGCCATTTTCTTTCTTTGTACAACACTGCTGAATCAGGTGGGTTTATTATACCAATCCGATAACTCTACTGTCACAAAAACTTGCAAGTTTTTTTTTTTTAAATCATTTGAATTTAAGTTCTCTTGTTACTGTGAAGTCTCCAGGTCAGTAGCGTAGCCTCTAGTTATTTATCCAGGGATATAATTATTATGCTACCAGATTATGCTAGAGTAACATAGGTTCAATAATTGCCTCAATTCTACAGAGGCATAAACCTTGTGAAAAAATGTGTGTTTATGCTTGAGTTCTATGAGCTATGATCAATAATTCCAGTTGAATCCCTTGCTGTTTCTTAATATAATGAGAACTAAAAATAAGGTAAAATGTTCACACTTTCCTTTTCTATTTATCTTTAAGATTGAATCATTTTCGTCTGAATCTCTTGCCATCTTCAAAGATGGCATAGTACTCGCTAGAATTTAGAAGGTTGAGGGGGGATCTTATAGAAACTTACAAAATTCTTAAGGGGTTGGACAGGCTAGATGCAGGAAGATTGTTCCCGATGTTGGGGAAGTCCAGGACAAGGGGTCACAGTTTAAGGATAAGGGGGAAATCTTTTAGGACCGAGATGAGGAAAACATTTTTCACACAGAGAGTGGTGAATCTGTGGAATTCTCTGCCACAGAAGGTAGTTGAGGCCACAGTTCATTGGCTATATTTAAGAGGGAGTTAGATGTGGCCCTTGTGGCTAAAGGGATCAGGGGGTATGGAGAGAAGGCAGGTACAGGATACTGAGTTGGATGATCTGCCATGATCATATCGAATGGCGGTGCAGGCTCGAAGGGCCGAATGGCCTACTCCTGCACCTATTTTCTATGTTTCTATGTTTCTAAATGGTATGGGTGCCTTCAGCTGTAATAGTGACATTAGCCTCCTCATATTGAATAGATAGATTGGCAATTTGTACTGATTTCTTTAACGTACATGTGGATCAATTTCTAGGAATAAATGAAACCTTCTTCAACATAATATCAATTCCTGTCTTGGCTCGACCATGCAATCCTGCTCACAATTCCTCCCCGGCCACGGAGAGGATTTACGGCTTACGTCAGCAGGTGTGGAAGTGGAGAGAAAGGTGTAGAATGAATAAAACTCTGACTATACAGGATACATTTTAAACCTGAGGATATTGAAAGTCTGAAATAAAAATAGAAAATTCTGTAAAAACATTAACAAGGTCAAACAGCATAGTGGAAAGTAAAACCGTTAATGTTTCCGTTCCTGGAGCCTTCTACAGAACTGGGAAGGAGACATGGAATCTCGAGCAAAAAACTGGAGGAACTCAGCAGGTCAGGCAGCAGCCATGGAGGGAATGGACAGATGACGTTTCAAGATTCAAGAGAGTTTATTGTCATGTGTCCCTGATAGGACAATGAAATTCTTGCTTTGCTTCAGCACAACAGAACATAGTAGGCATTTACTACAAAACAGATCAGTGTGTCCATATACCATAATATAAATATATACACACATGAATAAATAAACTGATAAAGTGCAAATAAACAGATAATGGGTTATTAATGTTCAGAGTTTTGTCCGAGCCGAGTTTAATAGCCTGATGGCAGTGGAGCCTTCTTTAGACGTTTGGCTCTGGACCCTTCTTTGGACGGGGAAAGAGAGAATATGAATCAGATTTCAGCTATAGCGAAGATTGGGGAGGTGGGGGGTGGGGGGGGGGGGGGGGGGGTGTTGGTAGAACAGGAAATATCTCTGAAAGGGTGAGATCAAATACCATACCAGCAGATTGAAGCCCACTCGATTTCTCTGACTGCGCTATCTGTTGCTAATAGCATGGCTGTGGTACAGGACTGCACAGATGGAATGAGAAAGAGACTAATATTGTAAATATCATTATACTTTAGCACAACAGAAAACAGTTTTGCTACATTCTGAAGAAGGGTTTCGTCACCTATTTCCTTCGCTCCACAGATGCTGCCTCACCCGCCGAGTTTCTCCAGCATTTTTGTCAGTAATGTACCTTTGCGACATTAATAACTGGATAAACACTGGATTTGCTCAATTCTGCAGGAACTGGGGCGGTGAAATTAGCTTGAAAAGCTCCTATTTGTTCTGTAAACTCATAATGGCACCTCCTCTATGCCATGATTCATTTTGATACTTTTATAAGTGTGGTTCTGCTAAGAAAATAACTTATCATAGAATCTTATTCATATAAGCAAGGTTTTAGATGGGAGACAAGTTTGTTGTTAAACTTTAGGTAGCATCATAGAGTGATACAGTGTGGAAACAGGCCCTTCGGCCCAATTTGGATAGAAGGAATGGGTGATGTTTCGAGTTGAGACCCTTCGCCAGATATGCTGCCTGCCCCGCTGAGTTACTCCAGCATTTTGTGTTTATCTTTGGTATAAACCAGCATCTGCACTTCCTTCCTACATACGTCCTGTTTCAGTAGCTGAACGACTCGATCCTAAGGAGAGATGGAGTAGAACTAACACTCTCAGGAAGATGTTTAAGAAAGAACTGCAGATGTTGGAAAATCGAAGGTAGACAAAAATGCTGGAGAAACTCAGCGGGTGAGTTTCTCCAGCATTTTTGTCTACCCTCTCAGAAAGAAGGGCAGGAATGTTAACTTGGTCACCAATTGCAATGCTGTCTGAGGAGGTTATTCTTTTTGCTGTGATTTATCCATTTCTTCAGCGAGTCTGCGTTCCGCTGAGGATGTGTAGATGTAAGCTCAACATACACTGACACAGAGAGTGGTGAAGGATTGGTGAGGGGAGATACACGGATTAAATATACAGAACAACAATCTCCACTTCCCAGCCCAGGGACACAGAGACTAATTGCAATACTCCAACCAGCAGATGTTTCCCAAGAGCAAAAAAAAAGGGTTGGTGTAATATTCCAGGAGGAATATGTGGGGCTAGTATAGATACGACATGTTGGTCGGTGTGGGCAAGTTGGGCCAAAGGATCTGTTTCCATGCTCGATGACTCTATCAATCTAAAGGGGTATGGTCACAGCATGGAAAAAGTCCTTTGGCCCAACTCGTTAATGACAATAGGCAATAGGTGCAGGATTAGGCCATTCGGCCCTTCGAGCCAGCACCGCCATGCAATGTGATCATGGCTGATCATCCCCAATCAGTACCCCGTTCCTGCCTTCTCCCCATATCCCCTGACTCTGCTATCTTTAAGAGCTCTATCTAGCTCTCTCTTCAAAGTATCCAGAGAACCGGCCTCCACCGCCTTCTGAGGCAGAGAATTCCACAGACTCACCACTCTCTGTGTGAAAAAATGTTTCCTCATCTTCATTCTAAATGGCTTACCCCTTATTGTTAAACTGTGACCCCTGGTTCTGGACTCCCCCAAAATCGGGAACATCTTTCCTCCCTCTAGCGTGTCCAAACCTTTAATAATCGTATATGTTTCAATAGCTCCCTCTTGAAAGTACAACCAAGATGTCCCATCTAAGCTAGTCCCATTTGCCCATGTTTGTCCTATACCACTCTAAGCCTTTCCTATCTATGTATCTGTCCAAATGTCTTAAACTGGTCCAAACTGGTCCATTAATCGCTTGAGATATTGTCCTGAAACTCCCCTGGCGAACAAAGTGGACATAGTTGTGAGATAATACACTGGGAAGATTAGTTGAGACACAAGGAACTGCAAAGATACTGGAATCCTGAGCAAAGTGCTGGAGAAACTCAGCACGGCCTGGCTGTATCTGTGGAGGGAATGGACAGGCGATGATGTTTCGGGTTGAGACCCATCTTGAGACTGACCCGAGACCTGTGCATCCAATCCCTCCACAGATACTGCCTGAAAGATTACATGAGATGGGAAGGGAGTTAGGGGGGGGGGTCACTTAATGAAGACCTCGCTCTTCTTAAGGATGGTGGTACTAGAGACCAACACATCGAGATATAGTGGCTGGCAAGGCACGACAAGACCAATGAGGTGAGCATAGACAGAGGGCC
>NC_045999.1:6593254-6635754 GCF_010909765.2 Amblyraja radiata | reverse complement strand
ACACAAATACACACACACACACACACTCACACACACACACACAAATACACACACACACACACAAATACACTAATTCACAAATACACACACACAGGATGATGATCAGATACAGAAATCCTCACTAACTTTTATTAAATTATAGAATCACAACAATAATTTCACCAAAGCTGAGGGAGGAGACTCAGTCCCAGATGTGATGAGACCCACATACCAAGATGGGTTCCAACACTGGAGACCTTAGAGATAGGTTCTCTGCCTGGGCCTTGCCCGTCAGGACAACAGTTCATGAGGAACTGCAGCCATTTCCCACCAATTCCATCCGCTCATTCACAAAGTTGTCTCAAATTCTCAATGAACACCACATTCCCTCCTCCTCAGAACGAGCCATTGATTCAAAGATGTTGATAGACATGTCACATTCATTTTTATTATTAAACCATGAGTCAGATTATTTAATTAGAATGCTTCCGATGTAATCTCGTAGATATTAATTTCAGAGGCTGATTTTCTTTATATGGTAATGTGGCTCTAATGTTAAACCCAGAATTTGCTCTGTCAATATTACTTGCTTATTTGAATGCATTTACATAAGAAAACACATATTATTGACTTAACATTTTGCACTCAAATTCAAAACTCTCTTTATTTCCATTTTCTAATAAAGTATTGACTTTTAATTCAAAGAGCATCGTGAAATTCTCTACCAACCCGCTTACAAAGTCATTTGAAAGTGTTGCCAAATTGCTGTTTTTCCCTGTGGAATATTGGCTGCCATCTAGAAAATGTCACAGAACGTAGAGAGCCAGTGGGAGGAAACCAGAGCACCCGGAGAAAACCCACGCAGGTCACGGGCGAACGTACAAACTCCATACAGACTGCACCCGTAGGCGGGGATCGAACCCAGGACCCTGGCGCTGTGAGGCAGCAACCCTACCCCTGCGCCAAAAATGGATCCGATCAGCAGCAACGAAAAAACATCTGAAGAAGGGTCTCGACCAGAAACGTCACCCATTCCTTCCCTCCACAGATGCTGCTGCCTGTCCCGCTGAGTTCATTGAAACATATAAGATTGTTAAGGGCTTGGACACACTAGAGGCAGGAAACATGTTCCCGATGTTGGGGGAGTCCAGATCCAGGGGCCACACACAGTTTAAGAATAAGGATTAAGTCATGTAGAACGGAGACGAGGAAAAACCTTTTTCTCACAGAGAGTGGTGAGTCTGTGGAATTCTCTGCCTCGGCGGGTTCTCTGGATGCGTTCAAGAGGGAGCTAGATAGGGCTCTTAAAAATAGCGGAGTCAGGGGATATGGGGAGAAGGCAGGAACGGGGTACTGATTGGGGATGATCAGCCATGATCATATTGAATGGCGGTGCTGGCTCGAAGGGCCGATTGGCCTACTCCTGCACCTATTGTCTACATTGTCTATTGAGTTACTCCAGCTGTTTGCATCTCTCTTCAAAAAAAAAAAAATCAATATCGAAGCATAAAAATATCAGACCTTGCATTCAGGAGAAAACATGTATTTACGCGATGATTTGTGCAACCTTACCTCACCCATCAAAGGGCACTCCCACAACCCACGTTGAAGGAGCGATGTCAGGGGGACAATATCTACTTACCATACTCACAGCAGGCTCTGTCAGCAGTAATATTATTACACTACTATTTCTGAAGAGGATTATTTTGTTATTTTCAAATGCACCTGATAAACAAAGTTGCCCTGGTATTCTGAGCCTGCCGGTTCTAATGACAGTCAGTAAAGGTTATCCTTCTCTATGAGCTGCACCAGAATTGGGGGAACGTGTGTCTGATCTTCTGGGCAGCCACATCTCCTTGACTCCAGCTGTGCCCCACGGATGTGGAAGGAGTCCACACTTATACCGGTGCCGAAGAGATCTGACGCCAGGGAGATGAAGGACTTCAGACCGGTGGCACTCACTTCCATTCTTTCCAAGTGTATGGAGAGGGTGGTAAGAGATCACCTCACTGCTATGGTGGTGGACAGCCTTGACCCACTCCAGTTTGCCTATAAGGCAAGGCGTGGGGTGGAGGATGCCTGTTTGACTCTCCTGGACACAGTTAGCAGACAGCTGGACTCCCCACACCCCCACACACGGATTTTATTTATGGACTTTTCTTCCGATTTTAACACAGTCAACACAGTCACCCTCTGCAATCTACAAGTCAGCCCATCACTTATCCTGTGGATAAAAGACTTCCTGCAGGACCGGCCTCAGTGTGTGGTGGTAAATGGTTTTAAATCCAAGAACATGATTTTAAACACTGGTGTCCCCCAGGGTTGTGTTTTATCACCGATTTTATTTTCCATCTACACAAACAACATAACAAGCAATAACAGTGACATTTCCCTTTTTAAGTATGCAGACGATATGGCCATGGTGGCCCACATCAAGGATCAAACTTCTCTGGCTGCCTACTATCAGCAGGTCAACACCCTGATGCTGTGGATCAAAGAGAGCTCTCTGGAGCTTAACATCTCCAAGACCAAGGAGCTGTGTTGTGGGGGGAGGCAAACATCTTCCCCCCAACCTCTCTTTGAACCTCTGAGGCTGAATGGGCAGACAGTTGAGCAGGTAGAGGCCTTTAGATACCTGGGCACAGAGATTGACACCCGCCTGTCCTTCTCCCAGCACACAGACTCTGTGTACAAGAAGGCACAGTTCCTGCTGAGGAAACTCAGGAGCTTTGATGTCAGACAGGACATTTTAACAGCTGTCTATAAATCACTTATAGAATCTGTACTCACCTTTAACATCACATCCTGGTTCACCCTCACCTCTGTCAAAGACAAATCAAAGCTTTCCCGGATCATCAATCAAGCAAGCAAAATAACTGGCAAAACTCAAAATCAATTATCAGTACTCCACACCCAGGCAGTTAAAAGGAAAGCCAACCTCATTACACAGGATCCCACCCACCCCCTGCACAAGTCCTTCCAACTTCTACCATCAGGCCGCCGATATAAAGTCCCCCTATCCAAGAAAAACATCCACAAAAACTCACTCATACCCATTGCCATAAACAGCTTAAATAAAAAATGAACAAGGGACAAATTAACCCTGACGCACTGTCACTTTACACGTATCCACAACTTTTATCTTGTCTATTTCTACAGTTTTTAATCTTTATACTTGCTTTTAAGATCTATACACACTGTGTGTGCTCGCAGAAATCTGTGTTGTATGACTGCTTATCAGTACATTGTCCTGGTTGTATGTTGAGCCACGTCAAAGAAGATGTTCTGTTACGACAGACAATAAAGTTTTCTGAATCTGAATCTGAATCTAAGGTCCAGGAATTGTCCAAGGTGCAAGTTCAAACGCCTGAGATATGATTCTGAAACAGGTCGACCTGAACAAAGAATGCCTGTAGATTCTGAAAGCAGCGGAGGAAGGAACTGCAGATGTTGGTTTAAACTGAAGATAAACGCACAAAAAAAACTCAGTAGATCTGACAGCATCTCTGGAGAACAGGAATAGGTGACTTTTCGGGTCAAGAAGAAGGATCTCAACCCGAAACATCTTGCTATTTAGGGAGTGCAGCCTAGATTCACAAGGTTAATTCCTGGGATGGGGGGACTGTCATATGCTGAGAGAATGGAGCAGCTGGGCTTGTACACTCTGGAGTTTAGAAGGATGGGAGGGTATCTTATTGAAACATATAAGATTGTTAAGGGCTTGGACACGCTAGAAGCAGGAAACATGTTCCCGATGTTGGGGGAGTCCAGGACCAGGTGCCACAGTTTAAGAATGAGTAAGCCATTTAGAACGGAGATGAGGAAACACTTTTTCTCACAGAGAGTGGTGAGTCTGTGGAATTCTCTGCCTCAGAGGGCGGTGGATGCTTTCAAGAGAGAGCTAGATAGGGCTCTTAAAAATACCGGAGTCAGGGGATATGGGGAGAAGGCAGGAACGGGCTTCTGATTGGGGATGATCAGCCATGACCACATTGAATGGCGGTGCTGGCTCGAAGGGCCGAATGGCCTACTCCTACACCTATTGTCTATTGTCTATTGTCGATCACCCATCCATTCTCTCCAGAGGCAGCACGCCTGTCCCGCTGAGTTACTACAGCATTTTGCGTCTATCTTCAAGGAAATGTACAAATTGCATTTGAAAGCAAGTCTGTTGAATTCAGTCAAATAATGCGATTCTTTAATGATGTTGAAAGGAGAAACTGCTGATGCTGGTTTACACAAACAGGCACAAAGTGCTGGAGAAACTCAGCGGGCCAGGCAGCATCTCTGAGAACATGGAGCAGTGACGTTTCGGTCAGGACTTTCTTCAGACTGATTGTGAGACAAAATGATTGAATAGTTGCAAATTGTGAGTCCAGAGGAAGGAATGGAAGGGGAGGTGTGAGTCCAGGTGGAGGCCAGCGGAATTAATGTAGGCAGAGGGGGAGGGGGAAATTCAAGGATGAACGATGGTCGACTCGAGATATCTCCCACAAACTTGCTGGCCAAAGTTAGCAGTTAAAACTTTGCTATGACTTTAAACAATAGACAATAGATAATAGGTGCAGGAGTAGGCCATTCGGTCCTTCGAGCCAGCACCGCCATTCACTGTGATCATCCACACTCAGTACCCCATTTCTGCCTTTTCCCCATATTCCCTGACTCCGCTATCTTTAAGAGCTCTATCCAATTCTCTCTTATAGACAATAGACAATAGACAATAGGTGCAGGAGTAGGCCATTTGGCCCTTCGAGCCAGCACCGCCATTCAATGTGATCATGGCTGATCATCCACACTCAGTAACCCGTTCCTGCCTTTTCCCCATATCCCCTGACTCCGCTCTCTTTAAGAGCTCTCTCTTGAAAGCATCCGGAGAATCGGCCTCCACCGCCTTCTGAGGCAGAGAATTCCACAGATTCACAACCCTCTGTGTGAAAAAGTTTTTCCTCATCCCCGTTCTAAATGGCCTACCCCTTATTCTTAAACTGTGGCCCCTGGTTCTGGACTCCCCCAACATCGGGACTTTAGCACAAACATCTCAGCAGGCAAAAAGTGGCCAAAACATCTCAAACTATTATCTTTTATATATAAACAAGTACAAATATTGAAGCAGTCCCTGAAGGATGAAAATTGAAGCGATCATAACATACCCACACTGTATCTGGGATGTAATAAGGACTTTTTTGCTTATTTCAGCGTGAAAGAAGGTGCATGCATCCACGATAATGTGATTTATGACAGAAAAATAATGAGGTTTATTCAGTAAAATCCTGACTATATTTCGAAATCTTCTCAATGGAGATAAACGGCGCTGCTCACTTCACCACACATATACCAATTAAAGAAGACAAAAGGGATACATTTTGGTACAAGATCTATATCAGTGAAATCTCAAGTCTCTTGAGGAGAGTCACACAGTCATACACCACAGAAACAGGCCCTTCAGCCCTACTAATCCAGCTTCTTAAGGGCCTGTCGCACTTGCCGATTTTTTCAGCGACTGCCGGCATCATTGACTGACGTATCAGGCGCGGAGTGACGATGTATTGGCGCGCAGCGTTTTTTGAAGAGTCGCAACAGTTTTTCTTGTCGCCGCTGGATTTTGAAATGTTCAAAATCCTTTGGCATCCCTGACAAGACGCCAGCAGTCGCCGAAAAAATCAGCCAGCCCTCTTTGAAAGGCACTGTTGTATCTGCCACAACCAGGCCATTCCAGGCACGCTCCACCCTCTGTAATAACGTGTCATTTAATTTAGTTGAGTTTAATCTGAAGATAGACACAAAAAAAGCTGGAGTAACTCAGCGGGACAGGCAGCATCTCTGGAGAGAAGGAATGGAGTGACATTTCCGGTCTGAAGAAGGGTCTCGACCTGAAATGTCACCCATCCCTTCTCTCCAGAGATGCTGCCTGTCCTGCTGAGTTACTCCAGCTTTTTGTGTCCATATCTTCTGTAATGAGCTGCCGAAAGGAAGTCACAGATGTGCATACAATTGCGACTTTTAAAAACCATTTGGACAGATATATTGATAGGAAGGATTTAGAGGGACTATCTAGAATCCTACATGAGACTCCGTTGATGGTGGGGAAAATAATGAAAGAGTATTTGACCTGAAATTGGAAAACTCAATGTTCATTCCAGTGGATTCTGTGAAGGGGCATGGTACAGTGGTTGTAGTCAAGGTAGATTGATCTGCATGGGCTCACCGTGCATAAGGACGAGGGTCCCAATCCGAACTGTCTCCTATCCATTCTCTCCACAGATGCTGCCCAACCTGCTGAGTTAAGGGCCACTTGGGCGTCATTTGCGCGTCACGCAGGTGAATCCCCGAATCCTGGGGTGCTGCGCGCGACCGTGCGGGTCACTGCCTATGTCACCACGCATCGTGCGCGCATAATGCACGCATCACGTGAGCGTCGTGACGCGTAAATGACGCCCAAGTGGGACAAGCCCTTTAGACAATAGACAATAGGTGCAGGAGTAGGCCATTCGGCCCTTCGAGCCAGCACCGCCATTCAATGTGATCATGGCTGATCATCCCCAATCAGTACCCCGTTCCTGCCTTCTCCCCATACCCCCTGACTCCGCTATTTTTAAGAGCCCTATCTAGCTCTCTCTTGAAAGCATCCAGAGAACTGGTATCCAGAGACAGCTCCTTCAATATACTCCAGAACAGCTTGACTAATTGTAAACACAGCTTCAGGGCCCAAACACATCTTATTTGCTCAATGGTCCACTTTTACTGAGCACAGCAACAACTCAGGTTTAATGTTCTTTCCTCGTTTTCAAGCTCCACCAACCTCCACCCTTGGTCTCATTCCCCCAGATCACTCTCTTAACAACCTGCTACAATCCTTTCGCCGAACAAAACCCCACAAAATGTTGGAGTAACTCAGGTCTAACAGCATCTCTGGAGGAAATGGATAAGCAATGTTTCGGGTCTTCCTTGAACGGATACATCACCGATCCATGTCCTCCAGAGATGCTGCCTGACCTGCTGAGTTACTCCGGCACTTTGTGACTTTTTTTATTTTTATTTTTATTTTTTATTTTTATTTTTATCAGAAGTAAGTAGAATAATATGGTGCCTTTTTAGGTACCTAGTATATATTGGCATGTACAGCTTCTTCTTATATTTATTTTAACAACACTGTTTGGATTACTACATCCTGAGGAGGCGCTGTCCTGTACGGCCGCCTGTCCTGCAGCTGTCCGCTTTTTCCACTTCTTTTTTATTATTTTTAGTACGTTAAAGTGTGTAGTCGGGGGGTCTAATCTTTTTATGTGTGGGGGGTGGTGGGGGGGAAGGGGGAAACTGCTTTTTCAAGTCCCTACCTGGTCGGAGAGGCTGCCTTCCTCCGAGCAGCACCTTCGACCTGTCCTCGCGGCCTACCAGCGGGTCCTGGAGCGACGTTTCCTGAGGGGACCTGTCCAGAACCTCGGCTTTGGCGGCGGCGCAGCGCTGGAGTGCTGTTGCGGGGCGGGCGATGCCTTTCCTGGGTCGCCACGCTGGAACTCCAGTATGCTGGGGCCGCCGATAAAAACATTGTGGAGCCGCGGTTCTGTGGAGCGGCCAGCTGCGGCGCTGAACTTTACATCCCGGAGCCTGGGATCTCTCGCCGAGATCGCCAGTGCGTGGAGCTCCGTCAAACGCGGTCTGTTGGCTTGGAAGCCGCGGTCTCCGGTGGGAAGGCGGCCGTTCCTGGCACCCCAAGCCGCTGGGGGTTCTCCCAACGCCGGAGCACCATCACCCAGCGAGAACATCGGGCGCCGTGGCGGCGACTGTGGAGACCTCAATAGGCCCGACTCTGGGTGGACAAGAGGATGGGGACTGGACTTTGTGCCTTCCCCCACAGATGTTTTTGTGTTTTGGTGTTGAACTTCTTGAATGCTATGTTGTATTTTTATTAGTGTGCTGCAAGGACATCTGAATTTCCCCTGAATAAGGGGATTAATAAAGTAAATCTAATCTAATAAATAGGAGACAGAGAAAGAATAGAAAATAAATAGAAACGTGTGTGATATCAGAAAGTAAGAAAAGGAAAATGAGGAAAGAAAGAGAATGAAGAGAAAAGTAGCCGAGCTAGAAAGCAGCAGAAGAATAAAGGAGAGATAGCTATTTATTATTCTTGACAACCATTCACCCAGTCCTGAAACGGATTGTTTCTACATTTTTTTTGCACCATATGCTTCCAAGAAATCGACAAATGGAGACCAAATCCTTTGGAATTGGTCTACTTTGTCTGTTTTTTTTGTTTTTTTTAAATCAAAAAATTTATTCATTATTAAAAATAATATTTACACTACAATAAAACAAGCCAGAACCCACCACCATAATACAATACAAACATGTATCCTTAATAAACTACTATACAACTATGTTACAATCCTTATTGAGGATACATTCAGCACCCTGCGGTCCCGGAACTCCCTCAGGGTGCCCGTAGACAGGGCGTATTCCCTTTCTAACCCCACCCGGGCACGGACGTAACCCCGGAAAAGGGGCTCGGGTAGAGCCCTCCACCGCCTGGCGCCGTGACTCGCGGATGGCCAGCTTGGCCAGGCCCAGGAGCAACCCAACCAGGACATCTTCAGCCCTACCCTCTCCCCTACGCACAGGGTGTCCAAAGATGAGGATGGTGGGTGAGAAATGCAGCCAGAAGGCAAGGAGCAGCCCCTTTAGATATTGAAACAGTGGCTGCAGCCTCACGGGTACTTTGTCTATTAGGAGGAATCGATGTGACTTTTTTTATTAACTAGAGTCCTACACCCATTGGACATCGCTGTACGACCCAAATTCAATTTGATAACTCCACCATCAGCTATAAGATCCCTTGAAATTCCTTCCCTAAATCTCTCCCCTTCTTCACTTTTCTCATGACCCATATTTAATTTCCCAAAGGTTTTTGCCGCCTGCCACTCCTATTGTGTCCTGTCGCCAATTGCTTATTTAATACTCCGAGTGCGGCCTTTGAGAAGGAGATCCGATTCTCGGCCTGTCCACTTTGCTATGAATGGCGGCACAGTGGCACAAGGGTAGAGTTGCTGCCTCACATCCGCTTCTTCCGCTGGACTGGAGGGTGGCAGCTTCGGAAGCTTCGACCGTCCCCCTGCCGCGGAGTTTGAACCGGAGCTCGGATGCCGCCGCTGGATTTACCATCACCTTGCAGGGGCCCAACATCAGAAGCCTGGATCGCCTCAACGCCAGTGAGGAGGTGCCTGGTAGACTCACTGTGGTGGATGTTAAATTGTGTTAAGTGTGTGTTTTGTTATTTTATTCTATGTTATGACTGCAAGGTATACTATTTCACTCAGACTGAAATGGCTGAATGACAATAAAGGATACTTTACTTTACTTACATCACCAGAGACTCGAGTTCGATCCTGACTATGGGTGTTGTCTATACGGAGTTTGTGCATTCTCCCCGTAACCTGCGTGGGTTTTTTCCCAGCAGCCTTCAGGGCGCTCCGGTTTCCTCCCACACTCCAAAGACGTACAGGTTTGTAGGTTAATTGGCTTCGGTAAAAATTGTAAAATGTCCCTAGTGTGTGGTGTGACTGGGAACGCTGGTCAGCATGGACTCAGGGCCTGTTTCAGCACTGTATCTCTAAACTAAACTAAACTAAACTAAAAACCCTCTCTTCCCTGTCCCCCTGTACCTCTAACACGTGTTGGCTGTCAGATGAACAAAACGCTGTTGTTCTTGTCTCCCTTGTTCTCGAGCTCACTAAATCGGGAGCCTTTTTTAATAACTTCTCCATTGCGTACATGGTGACACTTGGCATATTTTTAGCATGAAAATAATGAAACATCCCATTGGAATTACTTTTTATTCTCGGTGCCGACTCGGAATATTAAATCTGAAGCCGTTTTATCCGCCTTATGAGAATGTGACTGTCTGTAGGTGACGTTTAGCTATCTTTGAAACACTCAATTATAGAACCAGTGAAAGTGGAATTGTGTTTCAATCACATCTTTACCATTTCAGGATATCCCAAAGTGCTGTTCAGCCACTAAAATAAATTTGAAGTGTAGTTACTGTTGTAAAGTAGGTAACACAGCAGACAAATCGATCTGGCCTTTGTGGATACAAGGAGCTTCAGATGCTGGTTAATACACAAAAGGATACAAAGCATTGGAGTTATAGTCCTGTCCCACGGTACGAGTTCATTCAAGAGCTCTCCTGAGTTTAAAAATAAATCAAACTCGTGGTAAGCACGGAGAATGAACATAGCGGGTACGTCGGAGCTCGGGGACGTCACTTAGCGGCTCGTAACGCTAACGGCAGGTACTCGGGAAGACTCGCTAACGGCTGGTAAGCACGGGAAGATTCGTGAAGATTTTTCAACACGTTGAAAAATGTCCACGAGATCCCCGAGTACCGACGAGCGGCCATTACCGTAAACCTTCTCTTGGAATGAACTCGTAAATGTGGGACAGGGGCTTTTAGCCCTTAATAGATTGGAGCTGAGGTAAGGTTATGGTCAGGATTGTGGTAGGATGGTTCCAAATTGTAATGGTTAATGAGAAGAAGCGGTTCTTGAATTCTTGAGGCAAGGATTCTCAGAATCCTGTACCTTCGTCCCAGTGGTCGCAGTGAGATGGGAAGCTGGCCAGGGTGGTGTGGGTCTTTGATGATATTAGCTGCCTTCTCGAGACAGTATCTCCTGTAAATCTCATTGCCAGTAGGGAGGTCAGAACCCCACACTGGACGAGACGACATCTGCCACTCTTCTGCAGCCTCCTTCGTCCTTGAGTGTCCCAATTACTGATACAACTAATCAGTATGCGTTTCACAACACACCTGTACAAGTTTGATGGTGTATTTGGCGGCATGCCCCGATCTCCTGAATCTTCTGAGAATGCAGAGGCAATAGTGAGCTATCTTTGTTACTTAATCACTGTGCTTTGCCCAGGACAGGTCATCAGAGATGTATGCGTCCAGGAACCTCTTTCTAAATCCTTTTCCAAATATGTTGGCCAGGAAACTTTGATAAGTTTTCATGTTGTTTAGAAAACAGTATAGTTTCGTTTAGTTTATTGTCACGTGTACCGAGGTACAGTGAAAAGCTTTTTGTTGCATGCTAACCAGTCAGTGGAAAGACTATACATGATTACAATCGATCCGTCAACAGTGAACAGAGATAATGTTTAGTTCAAGATAAAATCCTGTAAAGACCGATTAAAGATAGTCAAAACATCTCCAATGAGGAGGATAGCGACTCAGGATCGCTCTCTAGTTGTTACTAGGATGGTTGAGTTTCCTGACAACAGCTGGGAAGAAACTATCCCTGAATCTGGAGGTGAGCGTTTTCACACTTCTATAACTCTGATGCCTGATGGGAGAGGGGAGAAGAGGGAGTGGCCGGGGTGAGACTGGTCTTTGATCATGCTGGTGGCCTTGCCGAGGCAGCGTGAAGTGTAGATGGAGTCAATGGAAGGGAAGTTGGTTTGTGTGACGGTCTGGGTTCACAGACTCATTATTACGAGAAACAAATATGCTAAAAACAAAATCTGTCCAAAACTCTAAATACAATCTTAATGTGTCTACACTTTCAATAATGCTCGTGTTTAGAGATACAGCGCGGAAACAGGCCCTGTCGATCCCCGTACCTGAACACTACCCTATACCCATTAGGGACAATTTTTACATTTAAGGGCCTGTCCCACTGTACGAGGTAAATCAAGAGTTCTCCGGAGTTTTCCCCTGATTCGAACTCGGAGAATGTCCGTAGCGGGTCCGTAGGAGTTCGTGGATGTCCCGTAGCGGCTCATATGAGTAACGGTAGGTACTCGGGAAATCCGGTAAACTCGTGACCTTTTTTCATCACTGTGAAAAATTTCCACGAGTTAAAAAATACTCGTGATGAAAAAAATTGTTACTTTTTACTGGTACGAGCCGCTACGGGACATCCACGGACTCCTAAGGACCCGCTACGGACATTCTCCGAGTTCGAATCGGGGGAAAACTCGGGAGAACTCTTGAATGACCTCGAACAGTGGGACAGGCCCTTTACCAAGCCAATTAACCTACAAACCTGTACGTCTTTGGAGTGTGGGAGGAAAACGAAGATCTCGGAGAAAACCCACGCAGGTCACGGGGAGAAGGTATAAACTCAGTACAGACAGCACCCAGAGTTGGGATCGAACCGAGGTCTCCGGCGCTGCAAAAGCTGCCAGGCAGCAACTCTACCGCTGAGCCACCTCACATTGGGACCCATGGCCTCATCTAGCTCCCCAAATATCTCAATCCCTCTCTCTCTTTGAAAAATCCCACGATAATATTTCATGATGTTAACATCAATGTCATTCTTGTTTGTAAGTTAATAATGGGTGTTCTCAACTAATTATGTTGCTATAGTGACTTCTAATAATTGCATGTTTTTAGATGTCAAATTGTATAATTCACATCTTATTATTTGTTTTGTACTTTAGAGTTTGGGGTAAATTAACTAGTCTGCATTTATCTTTCCTTCCTTATTGTGCTAAATCAAGGATTAGTTTCTCCCTTCTGACCTGACAACAGTGTACTCCGGGAAACAGATAGTTACCAAGGTGAATAACAGCAAGTTGAATTTATATAGCAGCTCTAATATCGCAAAAACAATGCCGAGTGTTTGAGTTGAATGTTTGAAAAGATTGAGTAATATTTGGAATATTTTAAGATTTTAGGTGCCTTTCCGATGCAGGTTAAGGCAAGGTTCACATTTTCATTCCTACCACTGATGTCTCATTTTTACACCTTGCAATTCCTTATCTCTGTATCTCTCTCTCTATCTCCACTGAGTCTGAAGAAGGGTCTCGACCCGAAAACGTCACCAATCCCTTCTCTCCAGAGATGCTGCTCGTCCCGCTGAGTTACTCCAGCATTCTGTGTCTACCTAATGGATATGTCCGTCAGCATGTCCACTCCAGTACTCCTGAAATCTTACCATTACCACTGGAAGATGGGAAACAGAGCAGCATATATGCACAGGTAGACAAAATGCTGGAGAAACTCAGCAGGTGCAGCAGCATCTATGGAGCAAAGGAAATAGGCAACGTTTCGGGCCGAAACCCTTCTTCAGACAGATGTGAGGGTGGAGTGGTGGGGGGGGGGGGGGGGGAAGAAGAAAGGAAGAGGAGGAGCCAGAGGGCTGAGGGAGAGCTGAGAAGGGGGGGAGACAATAAGGACTACCTGAAATTAGAGGCAATGTTCGTACCGCTGGGGTGCAAACTGCCCAAGCGAAATATGAGGTGCTGCTCCTCCAATTTACGGTGGTCCTCACTCTGGCCATGGAGGAGGCCCAGGACAGAGAGGTCGGATTGGGAATGGGAGGGGGAGTTGAAGTGCTGGGCCACCGGGAGGTCAGGTTGGTTATTGCGAACCGAGCGGAGGTGTTGGGCGAAGCGATCGCCAAGCCTACGCTTGGTCTCACCGATGTAGAGCAGCTGACATCTAGAGCAGCGGATGCAACAGATGAGGTTGGAGGAGGTGCAGGTGAACCTCTGCCTCACCTGGAACGACTGCTTGGGTCCTTGGATGGAGTCAAGGGGGGAGGTAAAGCGACAAGTGTAGCATTTCTTGCGGTTGCAAGGGAAAGTGCCCGGAGAGGGGGTGGTTCGGGTGGGAAGGGACAAATTGACCGGGGATATGTATGCACAGCAAACTCCCACTAATTGCAATGGAATAACAATCAACATTGCTGCTTTCTTTCAGTTGAGAAGGAAATATGAGTCCCAGCGCATCAGGGAGAACCCACCTGCTATTCTTAAACATTGAGTCATGAGTTTTTTTTTAATATAAATATCTATTTGGGAAATTAGCAACGAATTAACCAAAGGGAGAACCTCCAACAGTGGCAGCTGCGACTCTGAGTTCACATCTCCAAATCGGAGGTGGGATTTGTTATCTTCCATCAGGTCATCAAGTGACAAGGGGATTCAGCTCTGTGACAATGCTCTCCCTCTACGGACTCTCCAGGGACACTTTGGGCCTGTGCGTCAGATGAAGCTCACCCCCCCCCCCCCCCCCCCCACTTGTGTGTTGACTCAGATGTACCTACAGCAGAGACCGTTGGATCCCGTTAGGGTGGTATCACCAGCAACTTTAAGGTAGGAATATCTCATGGGGATTGAAGTCCGGCAGGCTAAAACTTAATGAACATAACGTGAATTTGTGGAATTCCCTGCCACTGAGGGCAGTGGAGGCCAAATCAGTGGATGGACTTAAGAGAGTTAGATAGAGCTCTAGGGGCTAGTGGAGTCAAGGGATATGGGGGGGAAGGCAGGCACGGGTTATTGATGAGGGACGATCAGCCATGATCACAATGAATGGCGGTGCTGGCTCGAAGGGCCGAATGGCCTCCTCCTGCACCTATTTTCTATGTTTCTATGTTTCTATTATGAAACTATCAGGAATAGCTGCTAGATGTAGACAAAAGGAAACTGGGGATGCTTGTTTACCAAAAGCACAACTTGACTTTACATTAGACTTTAAACTTTAGAGATACGGCACAGAAGCGGGCCTCTACGGCCCACTGAGTCCACGCCGACCAGCGATCAGCCCGTACACTGACACTATCCAACAAACTAGGGGCAATTTACCATTTTATCGAAGCCAATTGACCTATAAACCTGTTTAAGAAGGAACTGCAGATGCTGGAAAATCGAAGGTACACGAAAAAGCTGGAGAAACTCAGCGGGTGCAGCAGCATCTATGGAGCGAAGGAAATAGGCAACGTTTCGGGCCGAAATCCTAAGGAAATAGTCAACGTTTCGGGTCGAACCCCAAAGGAAATAGGCAACGTTTCGGGTCGAAACCCGAAGGGTTTCGGGACGAAACGTTGCCTATTTCCTTCGCTCCATAGATGCTGCTGCACCCGCTGAGTTTCTCCAACGTTTTTTGTGGACCTACAAACCTGTACGTCTTTGGAGTGTGGGAGGAAACCGGAGCACCCGGGGAAAACCCACGCAGTCACAGGGAGAAGGTACAAACTCCACACAGACAGCACCCGTAGTCAGGATCGAACCCAGGTCTCTGGCGCCGCCCCACACCGAGAGTAAGTCAACAGGTCAGGCAGGATCTCTAGAGAACGTGGATAGGATGGCCTGGTGTTTGTCTGTGGGGTCATGGTCAAGGGGTAGGTATGAAGAGGGGCCTGGGGGCTGATGCCTGGTCTCAGCATGGTAGAGGTCAGCCTGCCAGACGATAACGGCTTGTGCAGGAAGGAACTGCAGATGCTGGTTTAAACCGAAGATAGACACAAAAAGCTGGAGTAACTCAGCGGGTCAGGCAGCATCTCTGGAGAGAAGGAATGGGTGACATTTCGGGTCGAGACCCTTCTTCAGACTCAAGAAGGGTCTTGACCTGAAACGTCAGCCATTCCTACTCTCCAGAGATGCTGCCTGACCCGCTGAGTTACTCCAGCTTTTGTGTCCCTTCTCAGGCAATATCGGCACCTCCCTATGTCCGCTGGTTTAGTAATGCCCCTGTCGCACTTAGGAAACCTGAACAGAAACCTCTGGAAATTTTGCCACCCACCCAAGGTTTCCGTGCGGTTCCCGGAGGTTGCAGGTGGTTGCCGGAGGTTGCAGGTAGTGGAAGCAGGTAGGGAGACTGACAAAAACCTCCGGGAACCGATCGGAAACCTTGGGTGGGGCACAAAGTCTCCAGAGGTTTCCGTTCAGGTTTCCTAAGTGGGACAGGGGCATAATAGTGCTGGGATGGCTGCTGAGCAAGCGAAGGGCTGTGTGTTCAGAGGGGGTGAGGTTGGAGTCCGATGAAGACCACACACATCTCCATCATGGACTGTTCATTCTTCTGCCCTCGGGCAAAAGGTACCGCAGTATAAGGAGCAGAACAGCCAGGTTCTGCAACAGCTTCTTCCCCAGAGCCATCGGACTCTTGAATTCCATATAATGTGCCACCCGCCACTATTATCTATTTTATCTTTTTATCCATTTTATCCTTTTGTTATTTTATGTGGCACGGTGAGCCAGATGCAACGAAATTTCGTTCAGACTTGCATTTGTTGGTGTATTTTTGAATGACAATAAAGTCTTTGATTGATTTGATTTATTGATTGATTGATTGATTGAAAGAAGGGTCCAGACCCAAAACGTCACCTATCCACATTTTCCAGAGATGCTGCCTGACCCAGGAGAAGCCGCCAGTCCATCAGATCGTGCCCAGATCGTGTTGGCAATATCATAGCCAGACACTTGCTGGCAGCTTCGATCCACAACACAGCTTCCCGTCTGCTATTTAGAATCACCCTTGTTTTCATTTGATTGTAAGATTTGAGTATAAGAGCAGGGAGGTTCTACTGCAGTTGTACATGGTCTTGGTGAGACCACACCTGGAGTATTGCGTACAGTTTTGGTCTCCTAATCTGAGGAAAGACATTCTTGCCATAGAGGGAGTACAGAGAAGGTTCACCAGACTGATTCCTGGGATGGCAGGACTTTCATATGAAGAAAGACTGGATAGACTCGGCTTGTACTCGCTAGAATTTAGAAGATTGAGGGGGTATCTTATAGAAACGTACAAAATTCTTAAGGGGTTGGACAGGCTAGATGCAGGAAGATTATTCCCAATGTTGGGAAAGTCCAGATCAAGGGGACACAGTTTAAGGATAAGAGGGAAGTCTTTTAGGACCAAGATGAGAAAAACATTTTTCACACAGAGAGTGGTGAATCTCTGGAATTCTCTGCCACAGGATGTAGTTGAGGCCACAGTTCATTGGCAATATTTAAGAGGGAGTTAGATGTGGCCCTTGTGGCTAAAGGTATCAGGGGGTATGGAGAGAAGGCAGGTACAGGATACTGAGTTGGATGATCAGCCATGATCATATTAAATGGCGGTGCAGGCTCGAAGGGCCGAATGGGCTACTCCTGCACCTATTTTCTATATTTCTATGTTCAAACATTGATGTACAGGGATCATCAGGGCTAAAGAAGAATGAGCTGGCCAGGGACAGAATCTCCCAGAGATTCGCAGCAGCATTCTGAGACACTTCTTAATAAGTTGAGCAGAGCCAGGAGCACAAGACTTGCCTCCAACGTCGGTCTGTTGCCATAGCTACCCTCAGACCGGGCTTAGCATGTGGAATTATGAAATACTTCTCCAATAATATTTGGGAAGGGTTATTATAATTTCAGCTTTACTGCGCTTGGACTGACTGACTGACTGCGGTTTAGTTTAGTGATACCGAGCGGAAACAGGCCCTTCGGCCCTTCGAGCCCACACTGGCTGGCGATCCCCGCGCATTAACACTATTCTATACACACAATAGGGACAATGTTTACACTTATACCAAGCCAATTAACCTACAAACCTGAGGTAGATAAAAGTGCTGGAGAAACGTTGACTATTTCCTTCGCTCCATAGATGCTGCTGCACCCGCTGAGTTTCTCCAGCACTTTTGTCTACCTTCGATTTTCCAGCATCTGCAGTTCCTTCTTAAACCTACAAACCTGCACGTCTTTTGGAGTGTGTGGGAGGAAACCGAAGATCTCGGAGAAAACCCACGCAGGTCACGAGGAGAACGTACAAACTCCCGACTTGTCCAAGTCCTTCAGCAGAGTCCCTGCTTTCTCTAAGGTACACAAAAAAGCTGGAGAAACTAGGAAACTTGAGTCTGAAGAAGGGTTTCGGCCCGAAACGTTGCCTATTTCCTTCGCTCCATAGATGCTGCTGCACCCGCTGAGTTTCTCCAGCTTTTTTGTGTACCTTCGATTTTCCAGCATCTGCAGTTCCTCCTTAAACACCCTGCTTTCTCTACACTGCCTGCCCTTCCCCTAATTTCGTATTATCCGCAAACTTGTCCGCAAAGCCCTCAATCCCCTCGTCCACATCATTAATACACAAGGCACATGCTGTACCGCTCTGCCTGTTTGGTATTCTCTTCTTGTGATAGAAATCGGAAAGGAGTGCCTGTATCAAGAGTGTGTTGTCTGGCAGGAGAAAGACGTGGCCCCACCTATGGAACTGACTGAGTGCCCTGGGAAGGCACTTGCCAAGTGTTGTGTGTACCTGGGCCCAATGTTGTGTACCTGGAGCTCAATGTGTTGGACCTAATGTAGAGTATACCTTGTGATCAATGTTGTGTATACCTAAGGCACCCATGGTGGTAAAGCGGAGGGGGGAGGTCCCTGACAAAGAGCAATCCAACCAAGACCTCAACGGTGGAACAGGCGGAGGACGATGGCTGACCTTAGAGGAGCGTCACAGCGGCTGGGAAGGCGGATGAAGGCTGCGGCAGAAAAGGGTCTCCGGTCGTCTTGGACTCCATGTCACTGGATCCTGACCCAGATCTGTCAAGGACCGTGGGTGGGGTGGCTGTCTGTGCACCAGTCTCCCCACGTTAAACAAAGCCACGCACTGGCGTCCTCCATATAGGGAATAGCCCCCTGGAGACACCCATGGCCATCCACGACCGAAGGGGGCCTAAAGACCTATGGATCACTGTTGTGTTCTTAGGATTCAATATGGGGTGGAAGATTGCAACCTTCACGTGGTCTACCCTGTTTCGACTAATGCAATCAACTCGACGTGCACAAACGGAAGATCAAATAGAACAAGTTGTCCTGCAACTTTAGGCTGTGCATGCCACACGAAAGAAGAAGAAGGATTCAATATTACATCCTAAGGATCAATATTATGTACCGTAAGGACCAATGTTTGGTACCTAGGCTACAAAGCTCTTACCTCTGCATCAATAGCCCTTGGGTAGTCCGACTATTAGTCTGGAAATGTGACAACAACACCATGGCTCCTTAACGTGGCTGATTGCTAATTGTTGTTTGATCGCATTCCTCTAGAGCAGCTTGGTTTTTTTACATCATTAAAGATCAAGTCAAGAGTCATATGTCCCGGATGGGACAATGAAATTCTTGCTTGCTGCAGCACAACAGAATATGTTTCTATGTAAACATTGTATAAATGGGGGAAAAAAGAAAAAAGTTCAATAAATAGCAAATATAGTGCAATAATAATATAGTCTTTTTGCAGTTCAGAGCTCAGATGATGCATAAATCCAGGTTGCTATGAGAGCTGGAATTAATCTAATCTCTTAACGTAACAGAAATCATTGGTAATATAAGCACGCCGCTTCTGATGTAGGCTGCCCACTGTAAAGATGTGATTGAACATGTCTCGAGATGTTCGATAATGAAATGGATTTGATGCATGAAAGTTTTGTGAGATGATCAGAGGGCGCACAGCTATTTGCCAAGAACCCTCTGGGCACTTTCCTCCCGCTGTTTCTCTCATTTAGTCCGTGCTGAGAACCATTCCCCTTGCCTCCGCTGATGATGTCAGTGACGCCTGCCTCTGGCCCCCCTCGTGGGATTCCAGCTGAACAAAACGTTCCTCGTCTCCAACAAAATGAAACAACAGGGGGGCGAGCAAATCAGAGCAAAAAAACACACATATTACATGGAGGAATTTCACACCATTGCCAGGTTTGCATCAATGGAGTGATAGAATCATTGTTGCGTGACTCTGCTCAGCCCATCAAACCCATGCCAGCTTCGAACAGAGCATTCCTCCTCAGCCTACCCGCTCTCTCAGTTGCAAAACACTCGCCCTCCCTTTCCCACACTGTAGTCCCTGCACTCCCTCTCTCCCCATCCTTCCCACACCCAAGTCACACCAGCTTCTCGTTCCCACCTAGCAAGCAGCTAACAATGGCCGGGTTCCTTTATCTTCATTACTTATTTACAAATCTTACATTCATTTGTTCTACATCACTCGACATCACTGTCTATACCTCTTGTTTCCCTTACCCCTTACTAGTCTAAAGAAGGGTCTCGACCCAAAACGTCACCCGTTCCTTCTCTCCAGAGATGCTGCCTGTCCCGCTGAGTTACTCCAGCTTTTTGTGTCTTATCTTCGAATAGAGCAATCCTGATAGTCACCAGGGTCGGTACGGACTCAGGGGGTCTTTTTCTTCCATGCCCACCCACTCCGCCTCTGGCTCTGGATGTTAATTTGCGGGGAAACGCTGGTCGGCACTGACCCGTTGGGCCGAAGGGCCTGTTTCTGCCCAGTATCTCTAAACAAAACTAAACTAAACCTAACCTCATCTATTGCATCTGCTGCTCTAGATGTCAGCTGCTCTACATTGGCGAGACCAAGCGTAGGCTTGGCGATCGCTTCGCCCAACACATCCGCTCGGTTCGCAATAACCAACCTGATCTCCCGGTGGCCCAGCACTTCAACTCCCCCTCCCATTCCGAATCCGACCTTTCTGTCCTGGGCCTCCTCCATGGCCAGAGTGAGGACCACCATAAATTGGAGGAGCAGCACCTCATATTTCGCTTGAGTAGTTTGCACCCCAGCAGTATGAACATTGACTTCTCCAATTTCAGGTAGTCCCTGCTTTCTCCTCCCCTTCTCAGCTCTCCCTCAGCCCACTGGCTCCACCTCTTCCTTTCTTCTTCCCACCCTCACATCAGTCTGATGAAGGGTCTCGACCCGAAACGTTGCCTATTTCATTCGCTCCATGGATGCTGCCTCACCCGCTGAGTTTCTCCAACATGTTTGTCTACCCTCAAACTTATATCCTCGGGTTCGTGATTCCCACTACTCCGGGTAAAAGACTCTGTCGATTCACTCCTATTTATTTTTCAACTTTTCCACACAAAGGGTGGTGGGTATATGGAATGAACTGCCAGAGGAGTTAGTCGAGGAGGTATATGGATAGGATAGACAATAATGCTGAAGAAACTCAGTGGGTGGGGCACCATCTATGGAGTGAAGGAAATAGGCAACGTTTCGGGCCGAAACCCTTCTTCAGACTGGATAGGATAGCAGGATTATGACCAAATGCAGGCAGGTGGGACAAGTGTAGATGGGGTGTCTTGGTCAAAGAGGGCAAGTTGGACCTCATGATCTTATAAGATCTCCCCTCATCCTCCTGCGCTCCAAGGAATAAAGTCCTGGCCTGCTCAACCTTTCCCTATAGCTCAGACCCTCGAGTCCTGGCAACATCCTCGTAAATCTTCTCTGCGTCCTTTCCAGCCATCTTGGATAGGTGATGAAGTTGGAATTAATGACCCAGGGAAGTGTTCAAAACTGCGAAACTGCTCGTCCACGAATAATTGGGCCCCCTTGTGTAATTAAATAAATTACTCAATGGGCTGAACCTCAGCGGTGACTTACAGAACTAAATTGAGGCGTGATTAAGAATGGTGTATCTTACAATTCCTGGCATTTTGAAATAATGAACTGTGAAAGATTGTATTGCAGTTGGTGTGAAATCAATGTTCAGTGTGCCTGCTTAATTAGAAAACAACAGTGCCTGGTGACAATCTCAACTAATGAATTGTAAACCTTTTTAGCAAGAGTATAAATAGAATTGAAAAGCCACAGCAAGGTTACGGAAGAGGTTCACAAAAGTGCTGTCTGTCTGGTTAGTGAATATAGCAATAAGGACAGATTGGACAAGCTTGGATTATTTTCTCTAGGGCATCAGAAGCTGAGGGGGGACATGTTAGAAGTATATACAGTAAGATTATGGTTTAAGAAGGAACTGCAGATGCTGGAAAATCGAAGGTAGACAAAAATGCTGGAGAAACTCAGCGGGTGCAGCAGCATCTATGGAGCGAAGGAAATAGGCAACGTTTCGGGCCGAAACCCTTCTTCAGATTATGGGTTAGTTTAGTTTAGAGATGCAGCACAGAAATAGGCCCTTCGACCCACTGAGTCCACACCGACTAGTGATCGCCGGACACTAACATTATCCCACACACTAAGGACAATTTACAGTTTTTACCAAAGCCAATTAGCCCACAAGTCCATACATCTTTGGATGTGTGGGAAGAAACCGGAGGACCTGGAGAAAACCCACACGGTCACGGGGAGAACGTTCAAACTCCGTGCCGACAGCACCCGTAATTATGATCGAACCAGGGTCTCTGGAGCTGTGGGACAGCAACTCTACCACTGGGCCATTGTGTCGCCCATTATGAGAGGCATAGATTTGGGTAGACAATAGACAATAGACAATAGGTGCAGGAATAGGCCATTCGGCCCTTCGAGCCAGCACCGCCATTCAATGTGATCATGGCTGATCATCCACAATCAGTACCTCGTTCCTGCCTTCTCCCAATATCCCTGACTCCGCTATCTTCAAGAGCCCTATCTAGCTCCCTCTTGAAAGTAGGGAAGATGCTGGAAAATCTCAGCAAGTCAGGCAGCATCTGTGGCAATGCTGGGGAAACTCAGCGGGTGAGGCAGCATCTATGGAGCGAAGGAAATAGGCGACGTTTCGGGTCGAGACCCTTCTTCAGACTGATGTGAGGGTGGGGGAGGGGGGGGGCAGGAGGAAGAAAGGAAGAGGTGGAGCCGGTGGGCTGAGGGAGAGCTGGGAAGGGGAGGAGAAAGCAGGGACTACCTGAAATTAGAGAAGTCAATGTTCATACTGCTGGGGTGCAAACTGCCCAGGCGAAATATGAGGTGCTGCTCCTCCAATTTGCAGTGGTCCTCACTCTGGCCATGGAGGAGGCCCAGGACAGAAGGTCGGATTCGGAATGGGAGGGGGAGTTGAGGTGCTGAGCCACCTAAACTCAGTTGAGCCGAAGGGCCTGTTTCTGTGCTGTATCACCTTATGGCCCGATGACTCTTCAAGTGTCGCTGAATCGATTCATTGTCATTGATAATTCAGCCTCTCAGTTTCTTCTGTTTTCTGACCATCAGCCTTGCAGTGGAATCGTGAATCACGGAAACTAATGACCCTGGGGACCTCCAGATAATTTCTTCCTGAGGTAATCAAACATCAGTTTGAAGAAGAAACGTATTTTAATCTTCGCTCGATGTCTAGCGTGGTTATTTGTTATTAGGACAGGTTGAGATCCCCTTTCTATTGAAGTTGATGGAGAATCCATAATCCTGAATGCCTCCGGTCTAACAATGAGAAGGCCACATCAACAAGAACTTAAAAAGATGATGAAATAAAAAGATCTCAGTAAATAAGTTATTATTATTTCATATTTTTCTATCTCACATACTCTCTTTTCTTCTTCAGAAAGTGTGTACTTTGATGTACAGCTTCTTCTTCTTTCGTGTTACGTGCACAGCCTAAAGTTGTTGGACAACTTGTTCTATTTGATCTTCCGTTTGTGCACGTCGAGTTGATTGCATTAGTCGAAACAGGGCAGACCACGTGAAGGTTGCAATCTTCCACCTCTGATATACGGCTTCACTGCAGGTTGTGTTAAATGGTGTTTCAATAGACAATGGACAACAGACAATAGACAATAGGTGCAGGAGTAGGCCATTCGGCCCTTCGAGCCAGCACCGCCAATCAATGTGATCATCCCTAATCAGTACCCCGTTCCTGCCTTCTCCCCATATCCCCTGACTCCGCTATCTTTAAGAGCCCTATCTAGCTCTCTCTTGAACGCATCCAGAGAACCGGCCTCCACCGCCCTCTGAGGCAGAGAATTCCACAGACTCACCACTCTCTGTGAGAAAAAGTGTTTCCTCGTCAAATCAGTTTGTTTTAACTTTTGGACATAGTTTTAGAGACACAGTTTGGAAATGGACCATATTCTCACCTTTCTTTGGGAAAGTAAGACGTATGAACATTGACTTCTCCAATTTCAAGTCGTCATTACTTTCTCCCTCCTTCCCCTCCCCTTCCCAGATCTCCCACAGCCTACTGTCTCCACCTCTTCCTTGCTTTTTACCACCCCCCCCCCCCCAACGACATCAGTCTGAAGAAGGGTCTCGACCTGAAACGCTACCTATTCCTTCGCTCCATAGATGCTGCCTCACCCGCTGAGTTTCACCAGCTTTTTTTTGTCTACCTTCTCCTTAATTCCTTGTTGGATTTATTAGTGACCTTGGATGTGAATGTTCCCTATATCCCTGCCCTGGGTACAAACAAAACATCTTTTCTATCCCTCTCCAATTTTCAAGAGTTCTATTGTGTAGTCCTTTTTCTGCCAAAGAGACACAACCTGCTTGAAATTGAGAAAGCAAAGAACTGCAGATGCTGGCTAATATACAAAAGGACACAAAGTGCTGGAGTAACTCAGCGGGTCAGGCAGCGTCTCTGGAGAACATGGATGGATGACGTTTCATGTTGAGGCCCTTCTTCAGACCTGCTCAATCTTTCCCTCTCAGTTAAACAGAATCATTCAAGCATTTTCTCCTGTGTTACACCTAGAGTCACAGAGTGATACAGTGTGGAAACAGGCCCTTCGGCCCAACTTGCCAACATGTCCCAGCTACACTAGTCCCACCTTGGTTCTTGGTTCTTGCTTTCTTGGTCCTCCAAAATATTCCAAATGGAATTTAAACTGGAGGTGGTGAAGGGAGGGCTTAAGCCAGAAAGGGTTATTGGGAAGAAAGAGCTACTTTAAATTTAGTTGCATCTGGTTGGGTAACTATAGTTGGGTTGAGATTATTCCATGCTTTAATTGTGCGGGGGAAGAACGAATTGCTGTACACATCTGTCTTTGTAGCTGGGATCACAAATTGGATTGAATGCCCTCGTCTGCTCCTAATTGGTTTGGGTTTGGTGTAGGTCTCTGCGCATGGTCCATATCCGTCCAAACTTGTCCTATCCATGTACCTGTGTAACTGTTTCTTAAACGTTGGGATAGTTTCAGCCTCAACTACCTCCTCTGGCAGCTTGTTCCATACACCCACCACCACCCTTTGTGTGAAAAAGCTACCCCTCAGTTTCCTATTAAATCTTTTCCCCTTCACCTTGAACCTATATCCTCTGGTCCTCGATTCTCCTACTCTGGGCAAGTAGGTTTGTTTTGTTATAAGTTGTATGTTTTTTAGTTATGCTGAGATATTGCAAGAATGCCCAGCGTTAATAGTTGCCCTCAAGAAGTTGATGTGTTACCTTTGAACCATGTGGAAGCCATTCCAGAGAGCTGAGAATTAAATTGGGACACTTCAAAGGGCAGTGAAGAAAAGTGCAACCTCTGATTCAAGATTCAAGAGAGTTTATTGTCATGTGTCCCAGATAGGACAATGAAATTCTTGCAGCAGCATCTATGGAGCGAAGGAAATAGGCAACGTTTCGGGGAAGGGTTTCGGCCCGAAACGTTGCCCATTTCCTTCGCTCCATAGATGCTGCTGCACCCGCTGAGTTTCTCCAGCATTTTTGTGTAGCTTCGATATTCCAGCATCTGCAGTTCCTTCTTAAAAACAATGAAATTCTTGCTTTGCTTCAGCACAACAGAATATAATAGGCATAAATGAATACAGAACAGATCAGTGTGACCATATACTATTGAATATATATATACACACATAAATAATCAGATAAAGTGCAATGGGCTAATAATGTTCAGAGTTTTGTTTGAGTTGAGTTTAATAGCCTGACGGCTGTGGGGAAGACGCTATTCCTGAACCTGGATGTTGCAGATTTCAGGCTCCTGTACCTTCTACCTGAAGGCAGCGGGGAGATGAGTGAGTGGCCGGGATGGTGTGGGTCCTTGATGATGCTGGCAGCCTTTTTGAGGCAGCGACTGCGATAGATCCCCTCGATGGTAGGGAGGTCGGAGCCGATGATGGACTGGGCAGTGTTTACGACTTTTTGCAGTCTTTTCCGGAAGGCAGGAGACTGGTCTTTGACATTTGAGGACGTGGCGAAGAAAAGTTGGGACAGTTAGTTACTGGTCTCAGCTGCATGTGTCGATAACGGTTGGATGACTCTTGTTAGCTGCAAGTTATTCCAGATTTGAGCAAAAACACACTGAAGTCTGGAAGTGACATTAGTGTCTTGCCTGCAAGGAGCTGGAAAAGGTCATGTTTGTCTCCACATTGCACAGCTCAAGCGCAATTATTTGGAAGAAGACTTGAATGTTTTCAACTGCAACAAAGACGTGTCGGAACGTGGAAAGCTAAAAAATAAATAAATTCTACTGCAGATCAAATGCGACTTAGCTGGAGACTTGCGAGATGCCGGTTTAAAATTCTGCAGCGGTTCGTTCCAAAAGTGTTTCCTTAATTATGGCTTAATAACGGCAAAAAAAACTTAGACTTAGATCCTGGAAAAATGCACCGACACCGACACTTAAAATGTGGATCTCAAGCATGTCTGAAATGTTGCATCTCGAAGATATGAGATTCGTCCTAGCAGGCAAATCAGACCAATTCTTAAAGATTTGGTCTCCCTTTATCGACTTATTACAAGCATATGGTGCAACATAACTTTAGAAATTAACTGTTTCAGAACCGGGTGAGGGGTGGGTAAAGATACGAGGCAGGTATATCCCTTTAAATTTTTTTAATTTTTTTTTCTTTTTTTTTTCATCTCTCCCTTTTGTTTTTTTCTCTCGGGCTTTACATCTTTGTGGGCTCTTTCTCTCTATTTTTCATGAACTATCAATATCACTCGGTATATCAGCAGTTCCTTCTTAAACCCTATCAATATCACTACTTTATTTAACATTCTCTTTCTTTTTCTTGTTTTTGTTAGTTTTTTACTACTAAATTTCAAACAAGAAGTTGTACATGAAATGTATTATGTTATTCATGCTTTATATTATTGTACATTGCTTCTAATAAAAATATTAAAAAATAAAATTAAAATTAAAAAATTCTGCAAAGATTTCAACAGAAATTCATTGGTTAATAACACCTTTGTATCAGGAATTTCACACCAATTTATAACTGGATTGTTACGAACGTCACAGGAAAATTTCAATCCCAATTTTATAGCAATACTGGATTCTTCCTTCAACAAGGGGGAAAAAATTAATCAGCTTGCGATTTCTTCAAAGAGATTCACGGGCAATGACGTACTCCTGAAATGTAATGATGGCTGTAATTTAGCCTGGCAGCAGCTACAGTATTTAGTTCACAGCAAGGTCCCACGAGCAGCAGCGAAGGAATTACGACTAGATAACTCGGAGATGCAAGAAACCGCAGGTGCTAAATCTTGAGGAAAAAACACAAAGTGCTGGAGCAAGCTTTAAGGCAGAGGTAGACAAACCCTCGATTAGAATGGGTGTCAAGGGTTATGGGGACAATAGACAACTGACAATACGTGCAGGAGTAGGCCATTTGGCCCTTTGAGCCAGCATCGCCATTCAATGAGATCATGGCTGATCATCCCCAATCAGTACCCCGTTCCTGCCTTCTCCCCAGATCCCCTGACTCTGCTATTTTTAAGAGCCCTATCTAGCTCTCTCTTGAAAGCATCCAGAGAACCTGCCTCCACCGCCCTCTGAGGCAGAGAATTCCACAGACTCACCACTCTCTGTGAGAAAAAGTGTTTCCTCGTCTCCGTTCTAAATGGCTTACTCCTTATTCTTAAACTGTGTGTGGCCCCTAGTTCTGGACTCCCCCAACATCGGGAACATGTTTCCTGCCTCTAGCGTGTCCAAGCCCTTAACAATCTTATATGTTTCAATGAGATATCCTCTCATCCTTCTAAACTCCAGAGTGTACAAGCCCAGCTGCTCCATTCTCTCAGCATATGACAGTCCCGCCATCCCGGGAATTAACCTGGTAAACCTACGCTGCACTCCCTCAATAGTAAGAATGTCTTTCCTCAAATTAGGGGACCAAAACTGCAGGTGTACAGATAATACTCCAGGTGTGGTCTCACTAGGGCTCTGTACAACTGCAGAAGGACCTCTTTGCTCATATATTCGATTCCTCTTTTTATAAAGGCCAACATGCCATTCGCTTTCTTCACTGCCTGCTGTACCTGCATGCTTACTTTCATGTGCATGCAGGTACAGGGGAGAAGGCAGGAGAATGGGATTAGATGGCAGAGATCAGCCATGATTGAATGGCAGAGTGGACTTGATGGGCCGAATGGCCTAATTCCCCTAACAGGGAAGATAAGACTTTTGCCTTCCATCACAGTGAGGAGGCATTTGGAGATTGACTATGATGGATGTTTGTGTGAAACTGTGTTAAGTGTGCGTTTTGTTTTTTTGCTGTGATGACTGCAGGGAACAAAATTTCGTTCAAACTTTTGTTTGTTTGAGTGACAATAAAAGGCGTTCTATCTATAACTTGTGAACTTGTGAAGCTTAATGGGTCAGGCAGCATCCGTGGACCGAATGGACAGACATTTCGAGTTGGGACCCTTCTTCAAAATGGGACCCTTCTTCAAAATGGGACCCTTCTTCAAAATGGGACCCTTCTTCAAAATGGGACCCTTCTTCAATGGGACCCTTCTCCTTCACATCTGGAGTATTGTGTGCAGTTTTGGTCCCCTAATTAGAGGAAGGACATTCTTGCTATTGAGGGAGTGCAGCGTAGGTTTACAAGGTTAATTCCCGGGATGGCAGGACTGTCATATGTGGAGAGAATGGAGCAGCTGGGCTTGTACACTCTGGAGTTTAGAAGGATGAGAGGGGTTCTCTTCAATGAGGGTTAAGGGTTTGGACACACTAGAGGCAGGAAACATGTTCCCAATGTTGGGGGAGTCCAGAACCAGAAGCCATTTAGAACAGAGATGAGGAAACGCCACCCATTCCTTCTCTCCAGGGTCCACACAGTTTAAGAATAAGGAGTAAGCCATTTAGAACGGAGACGAGGAAACACTTTTTCTCACAGGGAGTGGTGACTCTATGGAATTCTCTGCCTCAGAGGGCGATGGAGGCAGGTTCTCTGGATGCTTTCAAGAGAGAGCTAGATAGGGCTCTTAAAGATAGCTATTGTCTATTATCTATTGTCTAAAATTGGACCCTTCTTTAGTGATCTTAACTCAATGGGGGGAGACCCCTGTTCTTTTTTAGAAGAGTGCAAAGGGAATTCTCTGTCACAGAAGGCAGTGGAGGCCAATTCACTGGGTGTTTTCAAGAGAGAGTTAGATTTAGCACTTAGGGCTAACAGAATCAAGGGATATGGGGTGAAAGCAGGAACGGGGTACTGATTTTAGATGATCAGCCATGATCATATTGAATGTCAAACTGCCCAAAACGTCTGAAGAAGGGTTTCGGCCCGAAACGTCGCCTATTTCATTCGCTCCATAGATGCTGCTGCACCCGCTGAGTTTCTCCAGCATTTTGTGTAGCCCAAAACATCATCTGTCTATGTACTTTGTAAATGTTGCCTGACCTGCTGAGCTACTCCAGTACTTATTTTGCCATTGTACACGTTACATCAAGGGCGGCACTGTGGCGCAGCGGTAGAGTTGCTGCCTTACGGCACTTGCAGCGTCTTAGACCCCGGGTTCGATCCTCACCATGGCTGCTGTCTGCACGGAGTTTGCACGTTCTCCCTGTGACCTGTGTGGGTTTTCTCCGAGATCTTCGGTTTCCTCCCACACTCCAAAGACGTGCAGGTTTGCAGGTTAATTGGCTTGGTGTAAATGTAAAATTGTCCCTAGTGGGTGTAGGATAGTGTTAATGTGCGGGGATCGCTGGTCGGCACGGACCCGGTGGGCCGAAGGGCCTGTGTTCGCGCTGTATCTCTAAAGTAAACTAAAAAATAGCGGCAATCTTAATTGAGACCATTCCAAGTTTAGTTTAGTTTTAGAGATAAGTGCAGAAACAGGCCCTTCGGCCCACCGAGTCCACGCTGACCAACGATCCCCGCACACTAGTACTATCCTGCACGCTAGGGACAATTTACAGTTTTGATCGATCCAACAAGCCTGTGCGTCTTTGGAAAATTGAGAGGAAACCACAGCTCCTGGAGAAAACCCACGCAGTCACGGAGAGAACGAACAAACTCCGTACAAGCAGCTCCCGTAGTCAGGATCGAACCCGGGTCTCCGGCGCTATGAGGCAGCGACTCTACCACTGCGCCACTCTGCCGCTCCGGAGAGGGTTCCCAATGAAGTCCATTTCCAATGGAAGAATTCCAAACGAAGCCTTTTGAGATTGCCTGCCATCATTGCCCCAGCATGTTTCTCAATGTTGACTCCAACATACCACCTTCTTCCAGCAGCTAATTTGCAGAATTAGATTGGAGCTGTTCAACCAGCAGTAACTACACTCTAGAGGCAAGGTCACCCAAACAAGGGAGTCAATCACCAGTACCCAGATGATGCCTGCATTTGCACATGCTTGGATGCCAAGCCCCAAGCCTTCATTGACTCCTTCATCCAAGCGTACAAGAGAACGTGCTTTCGACTCAACATTCGCGAGACAAAGATCCGGTGTTAAAAAATAAGCCTCAGAATTAAAGGACGTTCTTTTACGAACGTCCTTTCATTCTTACGCCATCCTGTGATAGCGGGAAGGTCAGTACCTGTGATGGACTGGGCAATGTCTGTTTACGTGAGGCTTCAGGTCTGGACTCCTCTCCAGGGTAGTTAGTGGTGGAGGCAGATACGATAGTGGCATTTAAGAGACTTTTGGATAGGCATGTGGATAGACAATAGACAATAGGTGCAGGAGTAGGCCATTCGGCCCTTCGAGCCAGCACCGCCATTCAATGTGATCATGGCTGATCATCCCCAATCAGTTCCTGCCTTCTCCCCATATCCCCTGACTCCGCTATCTTTAAGAGCCCTATCTAGCTCACTCTTGAAAGTATCCAGAGAACCGGCCTCCATCGCCCTCTGAGGCGGAGAATTCCACAGACTCACCACTCTCTGTGAGAAAAAGTGTTTCCTCGTCTCTGTTCTAAATGGCTTACTCCTTATTCTTAAACTGTGTGTGGCCCTGGTTCTGGACTCCCCCAACATCGGGAACATGTTTCCTGCCTCTAGCATGTCCAAACCCTTAACAATCTTATGGATATGTTGGGAATGGAGGGATATGGATTATATGCAGGAAGATCTTGGCATTATTGACGATTATTGATTAGTATGGGTGTCAGTGGTTATGGGGAGAAGGCAGGAGAATGGGGTTAGGAGGGAGAGATAGATCAGCCACGATTGAATGGCGGAGTAGACTTGATGGGCCAAATGGCCTAATTCTACTCCCATTCCTTATAGAAACATAGAAACATAGAAAATAGGTGCAGGAGTAGGCCATTCGGCCCTTCGAGCCTGCACCGCCATTCAATATGATCATGGCTGATCATCCAACTCAGTATCCCGTACCTGCCTTCTCTCCATACCCCCTGATCCCTTTAGCCACAAGGGCCACATCTAACTCCCTCTGATATCCTTATGATTATTGTCGGCACAGACTTTGTGGGCCGAAGGGCCTGTTCTTGTGCTGTATTGTTCTATGCACGTGAGCGGAGAACTAAACCAGTGAGCCAGACCGCAGAAGACTAAAGTCGTTAAATGTGCAATATTTCAATTGTCGTGTGGGTGTGAAGGGCCAGACTAATCTGCCCTCAGGCCAGCATCTGATTAGAAATTCAGATGCCTCTGTTTCTGGCTTATTAATATCACTTCATTTCTCACAAGACCCTACGATGATTAGACATGAGTACATCCATCTCCCTCAGCCCTCACTGTCCAGCTGGGCATCTCAAGCAAGCTGTTGCCACCTTGACTCTTGCTGAGACGAGCTGAACAAGGACGAAGAGGCTAAAGAACAGAGGTGATTAAGTTGTCCACCTTTTTCTAAAGAGAAATGCCCCCTGTCCCACTTAGGAAACCTGAACGGAAACCTCTGGAGGCTTTGCGCCCCACCCAAGGTTTCCGTGCGGTTCCCGGAGGTTTTTGTCAGTCTGCTTCCACTACCTGCAACCTCCGGCAACCACCTGCAACCTCCGGGAACCGCACGGAAACCTTGGGTGGGGCGCAAAGTCTCCAGAGGTTTCCATTCAGGTTTCCTAAGTGGGACAGGGGCATTTTTAGGCTTGTACGGTGGAGATGCAATGAAATACAGATGCTGGAATCTTGATTAAAAACTGGAATTACTCCGAGGGTCAGGCAGCACCTGTAGAGGGTATGGGCAACAGTATGGATAGCTTGTGTAGGAAGGAACTGAAGATGCTTGTTCACACGAAAGATAGAGACTAAATGCTGGAGTAACTCAGCGGGTCAGGCAGCATCTCTGGAGAGAAGGACCTTTTCCCTACAATTAATTAACAACTTCTCTGCTGAGAAGCAAGGAGAGGGAAGAATTACATTGCATGTTTTTCTGCATTCCTTACAATGCTACAATGGACGACGGTGATCGCAACTTCTACTGAAGTGTGGATGGCCATTGGCTCGCTAGGAGCTCATCCGCCCTTTGACAGGTCTTGTTTTCGGTCCTGCTGGGGGTCCACAGCCCCCTCCTCACCTGGCAAACCAGGTGGGGGAGACGGTTTAGTCGCCGACTATCCGACCATGGAGCAGGTAGCACGGGATTACATGATACCCGTGGCGGGGGGATCTCCCCCCGACCTGACAACCACAGCCCTACAGCCATTAGGCTGTTAAACACTACAACCTCAAATAAGCTGTGAACTACTGTATATAGAATATTATTGGTATATATGACACTATTATTGTTTGTTTGTTTTTTATGTGTACGTACCTGTATGTACAGTATGCGCGCATGTGTATATGTATATATACACAAATGCATATATATGCAGTGAACTTTTTTTTCTCATTTATTATATTGTTTACAGTGTACTATGTTTACATATTCTGTTGTGCTGCAGCAAGTAAGAATGTCATTGTTCTCTCTGGGACAATAAAACGCTCTTGCCTCTTGACTACTACGGATAAGCTTGTTCAATTCCAGCTTCTGGGATCATCCCCCAGCTCTAATCGTTCCACCACAAAAGGGTTTCAAAATGTTGGTCTATAGGTAGACACAAAATGCTAGAGTAACTCAACGGGACAGGCAGCATCTCTGGAGAGAAGGAATGGGTGACGTTTCGGTTCGAGACCCTTCTTCACACTGATGTCAGGGGAGTGGGAGATAAGGTCTACTTCAAAATGGTCTTCTCAGTCACTTGTTTAAGAAGGAACTGCAGATGCTGGAAAATCGAAGGTAGACAAAAATGCTGGAGAAACTCAGCGGGTGCAGCAGCATCTATGGAGCGAGGGAAACGTTGCCTATTTCCTTCGCTCCATAGAAGCTGCCTCACCCGTTGAGTTTCTCCAGCATTTTTGTCTACCTTCTCAGTCACTTGTTGAGTAGTCTATTTTAAGTAAATCAAATTGCGGCCCTTGCGATTTAGTTTGACGTATTAAACATGCAGGAATCAAATAAAAGCCCAAGTTTGCCTTGAAGAAAATGCCTTTGAAGAGAACATTCTCTCTCTACAGTTAAACTGCTTGGGGATCGGTTTACTTGTGAATAAATGAAACATCTCTGGAAGGAAGAGTGAGGAGCTCAGTCGGGAATGATTGGATGTGACTGGGTTCCTGCCAACCGACAGATTTCCAGGGCACCAAAGCAGGTTCGATCCTGACTACGGGTGCTGTTTGTACGGAGATTGTTCGTTCTGCCCGTGACTGAGTAGGCTTTATCCCGGAGCCGTGGTTCTCAGCTTAGAAAGAATTGGAAGGACCACACTCATACGGCAGCATTCGCACCAAAAAACAACACAAAGTGCTGGAGTAACTCAGTGGGTCATGCGGAGTAACTCAGCGGGGTTATCGAGAATGAGGATAAATGCCATTTTGGGTCAGAGTCCTGAGTTACTCCAGCACTCTGTGCCTATATTTGGCAAACCTGCATCTGCAGTTCCTTGTGTCACCATTTGTGCCAAAGTATTTCACAGCCAATGGTGTTTTATTGTGGTGAAAGCACTCCCGGCAACAGCACGGACAATAGACAATAGGTGCAGGAGTAGGCCATTCGGCCCTTTGAGCCAGCACCGCCATTCAATGTGATCATGGCTGATCATCCCCAATCAGTACCCCGTTCCTGCCTTCTCCCCATATCCCCTGACTCTGCTATTTTTAAGAGCCCTATCCAGCTCTCTCTTGAAAGCATCCAGAGAACCTGCCTCCACCGCCCTCTGAGGCAGAGAATTCCACAAACTCACCACTCTCTGTGAGAAAAAGTGTTTCCTCGTCTCTGTTCTAAATGGCTTACTCCTTATTCTTAAACTGTGTGACCCCTGGTTCTGGACTCCCCCAACATCGAGAACATGTTTCCTGCCTCTAGAGTGTCCAAACCCTTAACAATCTTATATGTTTCAATGAGATACCCTCTCATCCTTCTAAACTCCAGAGTGTACAAGCCCAGCCGCTCCATTCTCTCAGCATATGACAGTCCCGCCATCCCGGGAATTAACCTTGCAAACCTACGCTGCACTCCCTCAATAGCAAGAATGTCCTTCCTTCAAATTCACTGTGATCATGGCTGATCATCCACAATCAGTACCCCGTTCCTGCCTTCTCCCCATATCCCCTGACTCCGCTATCTTCAAGAGCCCTATCTAACTCTCTCTTGAATGCATCCAGAGAACTGGCCTCACAGTCGTAGCAGGTCTCCGAAAAACCGGCAACTGGACCGGCGACCTTCGACATAAAATTTGAAATAGAATTATTACATAAAAACAAAAAAAATACGACTCCTCCTAATAGATAAACAAGACCAATTCTCAACGAGTTGGTCTCCATTTATTGACTTCTTCGATTCATGTGATGCAACAGTATCGTAAATTCAGGATTGGATGAAAGATGATCAACAATATAAAAACTCATCTCCTATCTCCTATTTGCTCATCTCTCTCCTGCTCTTTCTTCTTTCTTATTTCTCTTCCTCACTATCTCTTTCTTTATTTTATACAAACCACACGTTTTTCTACTCTCGATTATCTTTCTTTCTCATTCCTTTCTTTAAAATTTTTTTTAAATGAAGTTGTACAGAGAATGTATCATGTCAACATATATTTGGCACCTGAAAAAAGGTAATAAAATAAATAAAATAAATAAAATTAAAATAAAAAATAAATTTTAAAAAAATAGAAAAACGAAGTCAGCACCGTCGACAACATACGTCATCCTGGGGACAACCTACGACAGCACCTACGTCAGGAGAAATCAAGCTACGCTCTTTGGTGTCAAACCCACTGTGTCCTGGGGAGAATACTCGCTAGAATTTAGAAGATTGAGGGGGGATCTTATAGAAACTTACAAAATTCTTAAGGGGTTGGACAGGCTAGATGCAGGAAGATTGGTTCCGATGTTGGGGAAGTCCAGAACAAGGGGTCACACAGTTTAAGGATAAGGGGGAAATCTTTTAGGACCGAGATGAGGAAAACATTTTTCACACAGAGTGGTGAATCTCTGGAATTCTCTGCCACAGAATGTAGTTGAGGCCACAGTTCGTTGGCTATATTTAAGAGGGAGTTAGATGTGGCCCTTGTGGCTAAAGGGATCAGGGGGTATGGAGAGAAGGCAGGTACAGGATACTGAGTTGGATGATCAGCCATGATCATATCGAATGGCGGTGCAGGCTCGAAGGGCCGAATGGCCTACTCCTGCACCTATTTTCTATGTTTCTATGTTTCTATGTTTCTATGTCCGAAAATGTTTCAACATGTTGAAAATCCAGCGGTGACCAGAAAGACGCTACGACTCTTTGAGGAGACGACTCACGACCGTACAGGCGACACCCCGGCAACCACGTGGCGACGGACTAGTCGCTTGTAGTCGCCTAAAAAATCGCCTAAGTGGGACAGCCCCTTAAGGGTGCACTTCTATTGCCAGGAAAACACAGACAGGTTATTTTTCAGTTTTCCAACATCTATCAAGTTGCTTTCACCAGCGTTCTGTCGGGCCGCTGATTTATCGCCCGGCGCGCTGAAACAATCATTAGTATAACCAAGGGAACAGGAGTAAGATGTCAGCAGTAACCTTATCTCCGTAACATCAAGTCAAACACACGTTTTAGAAATTGACCTTAACATAAAGATAAGTACTCTGAAGTAGACGAGGAGAGGAGGTTGTGGGTGGTTTGAGAAGGTTTGACATTTCGCTTCATCCCATCCAGTTGAACTGTTGACACTGATAATTACGGCCGTATTCTAGACCCCACTGCTGCGTCAGACAGAAGTTTACTGTAAATGACACAAAATGCTGGAGGAACTCACCGGGTCAGGTGGCATCTCTGAAGAATATGGATGAGACCGATGAGCCTGAAGAAGGGTTCAAGAAGGAACTGCAGATACTGGAAGATCGAAGGTACACAAAATTGCTGGAGAAACTCAGCGGGTGCAGCAGCATCTATGGAGCGAAGGAAATAGGCGACGTTTCGGGCCAAAACCCTTCTTCAGACTGATGGGGGGTGGGGGGGGGAGAAGGAAGGAGAAAGGGGAGGAGGAGGAGCCCGAGGGCGGGCGGATGGGAGGGTGGGAGGAGACAGCTAGAGGGTTAAGGAAGGGGAGGAGACAGCAAGGGCTAGCAAAATTGGGAGAATTCAATGTTAATGTCATCCGGACGCAAGGTCCCCAGGCGGAATATGAGGTGCTGTTCCTCCAATTTCTGCTGTTGCTCACTCTGGCAATGGAGGAGACCCAAGACAGAGAGGCCTGAAGAAGGGTCCTGACCCAAATTGTTGCCTATCCATGTTCTTTAGAGATGCTGCATGACTTACCCCATCATTTTGTGTGGGTTTTTTTTGTACACAAGCATCTTGTTTCTCCAGGAGTTTAGTTTAGTTTATAGATACAGGACGGAAACTGGTCTCTCTGCCCATTGAGTCAGCATTCACACTAGTTCCACGTTAGCTCACTTTTCTCCTCCTCTCCCTGCACACTAAGGGACAATTTTACAGAGCACAGCTAACCTACGAGCCCGCATGTCTTTGGAAAGTGGGAGGAAACCAGAGTTGTAGTTTAGTTGAGAGACACAGCGGCAAAAACAGGCCCTTCGGCCCACCAAGTCCGCACCGACCCCAGCACATTAGTACTATCCTACACACACACACTAGGGACAATTTACAATTTCTTAACCTGGGGGTCAGGACTCCCATGGGGGGGGGGTCATTTGGGGCTTTATCGGGGGACATGAAAGGATCATAAATAACATATCCATTTGTTGAGCCCATTTTTAGGAACCTAACAAAGGTACATAGAAACATAGACATAGAAAATAGGTGCAGGAGTAGGCCATTCGGCCCTTCGAGCCTGCACCGCCATTCAATATGATCATGGCTGATCATCCAACTCAGTATCCTGTACCTGCCTTCTCTCCATACCCCCTGATCCCTTTAGCCACAAGGGCCACATCTAACTCCCTCTTAAATATAGCCAATGAACTGTGGCCTCAACTACCTTCTGTGGCAGAGAATTCCACAGATTCACCAATCTCTGTGTGAAAAATGATTTTCTCATCTCGGTCCTAAAAGACTTCCCTCTTATCCTTAAACTGTGACCCCTAGTTCTGGACTTCCCCAACATCGGGAACAATCTTCCTGTATCTAGCCTGTCCAACCCCTTAAGAATTTTGTAAGTTTCTATAAGATCCCCCCTCAATCTTCTGAATTCTAGCGTGTACAATCCGAGTACATACCACATACAGTGTTTTGTTCGCGTATGTGCGTACTTACGCCAAAAAGGCTAAGAACCACTGATCTAAACAGATCTTGCTGAATGGCAAAGCAGGCAAGAAGGGCTGAATGGCCTCCACCTGGTTCTGATGTACTAATGTCCCCGATTCAAGACTAGTTTGATAATCCATCCTTCAAACGGGGTCTGCGACCGGACATTGCTGTGCGAAACTTCGGGACTGGAGCAATAAACCTTTCAAGTGCCCTCGACGTTAAAAAACGAGCCAATCTCCACACTAACTCTTTGAAGGGACTCCTTTGATCTTCCGCCTTTGAATTTAGAAGATTTTTTAATCGGTTATTTATGTCACCCTTTTCAAACAGATTTTTAATTTCTTTCCCTGAAGTTGTAATGAAATAAAAAATCACTCTGACAGGAATGCCAAATATGAATGTGACCTCAGGAAAAAAGACTGCATCTTTTATCCGCAAGCAAACTCATCCCCTTCCATGTCTGTTTAGTTGACCTTTCCCAGAGTCTGTCTCCCATTCACTTTCACAATTGTTCTTTTTCATTCACTTCTTAGATTTAAGTCTATTATTGTCACTTGTACCGAGGTGGAGTGGATGTTATCCGATCAGAGGGTGGTGAGTCTGTGGAATTTTCTGCCTCAGAGGGCGGTGAAGGCAGGTCCTCTGGATACTTTCAAGAGAGAGCTAGATAGGGCTCTTAAAGATAGCAGAGTCAAGGGGATATGGGGAGAAGGCAGGAACGGGGTACTGATTGGGGATGATCAGCCATGATCACATTGAATGGCGGTGCTGGCTCGAAGGGCCGAATGGCCTACTCCTGCACCTATTGTCTATTGTCTATCAAATCTGGAGGTGTCACTGTGGCAGAGCTGGTGGGGATGCTGCCTCACAGTGCCAGAGACCCAGCCTCACGGTGCTAGAGACGCAGGTTCGATCCTGACCATGGGTTAAACACCAGCTCTATGTTATCCCACTTATGCATCCATTCCCTACGCACTAGGGACAATTTACATCCGTGTGGAGTCTGCACGTTCTCCCTGTGACCTCCTGGGTTTCTTCCAGTCGCTCCAGATTCCTCCCACATCCCAAAGATGTGCGGGTTTGTGGATCAATTAGCCACTGTAAATTCCCCCCTAATGCTAGTGTTCCCGTGCTGATTGTTATCGAGGAGGACACATTTCCACCAAATACGGACAGACTGTGGTCTGTGGATGAGGAAGTCGAGGATCCAATGGCAGAGGATTGCGCAGAGACCCAGTTCTGCAAGTTTGGTAACCAGTTTGGAGGGGATGATTGTATTAAATGCCGAGCTGTAGTCAATGAATAACAGCCTGACATATGAGTTTTTGTTGTCCAAGTGGTCCAGAGCGGAGTGGAGTGAGATCATATCCATCTGTTGTGGCGGTAAGCGAACTGCAGTGGGTCCAGGTTTTTGTCGAGGTAGGAGTTGATTTGCGCCATCATCAGCCTCTCAAAGCGCTTCATCACCACAGACATTAGTGCCACTGGTTGATAGTCATTGAGGCAGGTCACCTTACTCATCTTGGGCACCAGTATAATTGATGCCCTTTTAAAGCAGGTAGGAACCTCAGACCTCAGAAGTGAGAGGTTGAAAATGTCCGTCAAAACTCCAACCAGTTAGTCCGCACAGGTTTTTAAAACACGCCCGAGTATACCATCAGGTCTAGGCGCTTTCAGAGGGTCACCCCCCCTGAAGGATTCACTGGATGTATTCAAGAGAGAGTTAGATATAGCTCCTAGGGCAAACGGAATCAAGGGATATGGGGAGAAAGCAGGAATGGGGTACTGATTCTGGATGATCAGCCATGATCATATTGAATGGCCTGTGCTTACAAATATATACTGTGGCGATCGTCAAGAAAAGACACAGAGTGCTGGAGTAACAGTGGGTCAGGCGAACATGGATAGGTGACTTTTCGGACACGAACCCTTCTTGAGACCCGAAACATCACCTATCCATGTTCTCCAGATTGCTGCCTGACCTGCTGAGTATAATGCCCCTGTCCCACTTAGGAAACCTGAAGGGAAACCGCTGGAGACTTTGCGCCCCACCCAAGGTTTCCGTGCGGTTCCCGGAGGTTTTTGTCAGTCTCCCTACCTGCTTCCACTACCTGCAACCTCCGGCAACCACCTGCAACCTCCGGGAACCGCACGGAAACCTTGGTTGGGGCGCAAAGTCTCCAGAGGTTTCCGTTCAGGTTTCCTAAGTGGGACAGGGTCATGCCTCCAGTGCTTTGCAAACTTGTACAGGTATCAGCATCTGCATTGTGGCGGCAGTCCCATGAGAAGCCACCAGAGGGCAGCCGCCCTGTGGACTTGGAGACTCCAAATGCCTGAAGGTTAGATTGAACTGGTCCAGTTTCCAGCCTCTGTCAAGGACAAGGCTCTAAGGTGCCCAGCAGGAATATGAGGAGTTCTTCCTCCAGTTTGCATGTGGCCCCACTCTGGCAATGTAGGAGGCCTAGACAGAAAAGGTCAATATAGGTCTAATAACAAGGAACTGCAGATGCTGGTTTATAAAGGCAATCATCCCCTCCAAACTGGTTACCAAACTCGCAGAACTGGGTCTCTGCGCATCCCTCTGCAACTGGATCCTCGACTTCCTCGTCCACAGACCACAGTCTGTTCGTATTGGTGGAAATGTGTCAGCCTCAATAACAATCAGCACGGGAGCACCTCAAGGCTGCGTGCTCAGCCCCCTGCTGTACTCACTCTATACCCATGACTGCGTAGCGAACCACAGTGCGAACTCCATCATCAAGTTCGCTGACGACACCACTATTGTGGGGCGTATCACTGATGGGGATGAGTCAGAGTACAGAAGAGAGATCGAGCAACTGTCCATATGGTGCCAGCGCAATAACCTGGCCCTGAACACCAGCAAAACCAAGGAACTGATTGTGGACTTTGGAAGGAGTAGGAGGGGGACCCACAGCCCCATTTATATCAACGGGTCGATGGTTGAAAGGGTCAAGAACTTCAAATTCCTGGGGGTGCACATCTCTGAAGATCTTTCCTGGTCCGAGAACACGAACGCAATTATCAAAAAAGCTCATCAGCGCCTCTACTTCCTGAGAAGATTACGGAGAGTCGGATTGTCAAGGAAGACTCTCTCTAACTTCTACAGGTGCACAGTCGAGAGCATGCTGACCGGTTGCATCGTGGCTTGGTTCGGAAATTTGAGTGCCCTGGAGAGGAAAAGATTACAAAAAGTAGTAAACACTGCCCAGTCCATCATCGGCTCTGACCTTCCTTCCATCGAGGGGATTTATCGCAGTCGCTGCCTCAAAAAGGCTGGCAGTATCATCAAAGACCCACACCATCCTGGCCACACACTCATCTCCCTGCTACCTTCAGGTAGAAGGTACAGGAGCCTGAAGACTGCAACAACCAGGTTCAGGAATAGCTACTTCCCCTCAGCCATCAGGTTATTAAACCTGGCTCGGACAAAACTCTGATTATTAGCAACCACTTTCTGTTATTTGCACTTTACCAGTTTATTTATTCATGTGTGTATATATTTATATTATGGTATATGGACACATTTATCTGTTTTGTAGTAAATGCCTACTATTTTCTGTGTGCTTAAGCAAAGCAAGAATTTCATTGTCCTATACAGGGACACATGACAATAAACTCACTTGAACTTGAACTTGAACTAAAGTCACAAAGTGCTGGAGTATCTCAGTGGGTCAGGCAGCATCCAAGGATAGGATGGATAGGCAATGTTTTGGGCAAGAACCCTTCCTCAGACATTTATGCACAGATCAGTATAGGGATGGGGGGGGAGGGAATTGAAATGGTTAGTAACCGGGAGATCCAGCAGGCCTTGGCGGACCGAGCACATGTGGTCCATGAGTGGAAGCAAGAAGAGTAGGCCATTCGGCCCCAAGCTGATCTTCTATCTCAGCATTACTTTCCTACACTGACCATATAACCATTGCACTACCGTGGTGTTGTGCATTAATTATGCACTTTTGGACTAATGCCTTCATAAGTAATATGAGCAGAATAGAAACAGAAACATAGAAAATAGGTGCAGGAGTAGGCCATTCGGCCCTTCGAGCCTGCACCGCCATTCAATGCGATCATGGCTGATCATCCAACTCAGTATCCCGTACCTGCCTTCTCTCCATACCCCCTGATCCCTTTAGCCACAAGGCCCACATCTAACTCCCTCTTAAATATAGCCAATGAACTGGCCTCAACTACCTTCTGTGGCAGAGAATTCCACAGATTCACCACTCTCTGTGTGAATTTTTTTTTTCTCATCTCGGTCCTAAAAGACTTCCCCCTTATCCTTAAACTGTGACCCCTTGTTCTGGACTTCCCCAACACCGGGAACAATCTTCTTGCATCTAGTCTGTCCAACCCCTTAAGAATTTTGTAAGTTTCTATAATATCCCCCCTCAATCTTCTAAATTCTAGCGAGTACAAGCCGAGTCTATCCAGTCTTTCAGTCAGAATCAGGCCATTCGGGCCATGAGGTTTACTCCACCATTCAATCATGGCTGATCTATCTCTCTCTCTCAAACCCATTCCTCTGCCTTCTCCCCATAAACCCAGACACCCTTACTAATTAAAAACCTATCTATCTCTGCCTTAAAAACATCCATTGACTTGGCCTCCACAGCCTTCTGAGGTACACTTGTCACAGTCTTTCTTTGTCCCGATCTTTTTCTTTTCACTGTCTTGTAGAATTTACGGGTAACTTATCTAAATTTGTATGTTATCTGAGTCTATGTGCCTGAGATGCTGCTGTTATCCAGATTTCATTTTACCTGTGCCCCACAGCAGTTGACACTAAATGTAACTTGACTTGGTACCGATGATAGACATAAAATGCTGGAGTAACTCAGCGGGTCAGGCAGCATCTATGGAGAGAAGGAATGGGTGACGTTTTGGGTCGGAAGTCTGAGGAAGGGGTCCCACCCGAAACATCACCTATTCCTTTTCTTCAGAGATGCTGCCTGTCCCGCTGAGTTACTCCAGCACTTTGTTTCTATCTTCGGTATAAACCAGCATCTGCAGTTCCTTCCTGCACATTTTGATATTTGTACATTAATGTAATTCGTACCGAGATGCAAACTTTTGTTTGTTGCTATCCAGTCAAATCGTACTATACATGAGTACAAGCAAGCCATAGATAAGTACGAAGATAGGCACAAGAAGCTGGAGTAACTCAGCGGGACGGGCAGCAT